>NC_086246.1:39440000-39725000 GCF_036321145.2 Pelmatolapia mariae | reverse complement strand
CTTGGGAATGTGGTTTGCTGTCTCCCCTCACCTCCTCCTCCTCCTCCTGTCTGGCTGGAGACAAGGTTAGGTGGTGTTCAGCTTCTGGGTCCACAAGGCCACTGGGTTACAAGACGCTAACCTGATTAACTCCCCGCACCTGGACCAAGTCAGCTGATCAGGCTAAAGTTGAATATAGGCTCTTTTAAAAGAGGAGAGAGGATAACGGGCGTGTGAATGTAACTTTGTCGAGATTCTGGGATCAGCAGATTTACCACTGCGTGAATAACATGGAAAGGGAATACAGCGAATGATCAGATCTTAAAGATCTGAAAACAAGAAAATAAAAACACGTGTCAGTGATGGCTTTCCCGACCGCTTAACCCATCTGAAGTCTGTGTGTTTGGTTTAAGACATTCTTAAAATCCATCCTTAGTGTGAGGGAAGAGATGACATGCCTCCGATTTCTTATCAGGCTTCTTGTGAATTTCTAAATTTATCAAAATACTTGAATCATTAGTTGTGACTTATGAGGTGGATGCTCCCTATGTGGTGGTGCCTCTGAGATACAAAATGGAAATTGGTAGCGCGTGCCGTGTGTGTGTTTCTCACTGTGTGTGTGTTTTTGTGAGCGCATATTCATATCTTTGTGGGGACCAAGAAGTGGAAGTTTACTATACTTGTGGGGACCGAAATCCAAGTATGAAGGCATTTTAGAGAGTCAAAATGTGGTTTTAGTGACAGGGTTACAATTGGTTAGGGTTATAGTTAGGGAAAGCATGTCAATTAGATGTCTCCACAAAGTATGAATACCTGATGTGTGTGTGTGTGTGTGTGTGTGTGTGTGTGTGTGTGTGTGTGTGTGTGTGTGTGTGTGTGTGTGTGTGTGTGTGTGTGTGTTTCTGACTATGTGTCTCGCATACCCAACCCCCCATCCCAGCGTCTGGCACTCAGGAGGACTGTTCCTTCGCGAGCATGTCTTCCTGCCAGGGCCTACACACACACACACACACACACACACACACACACACACACACACACACACATTAAAATAGAAACGGGGTGAGTGGATTAGGCTGGTGTGAGATCTTTTTAAATGTGTGGTGTGTTTCTTTTGGTTGCTAAACATAATCGTCAGACACAACCTCAGCTCAGCAGACGGGATCGCATTTGGGCTGTGAGACAAATCTGCAGGCTGTTACAGTAGAAGACAGTAAAAACTTTGGTGTAATTCATCGAATTTTCTCTATCACCACATTACGCATTACCGCAACGGTAATTGTTTAACTACTGCGATGTGCAGACGTCTGACTTCAGCTTTGAGGTTCGCCACATTGCTTTAGGCGCTCTGGAATGTGCACAGCCCAACTGGAACTCCTTGGCTGCTCTCCCTCTCTCCATATATTTTTTATGTTCACGGTATACGGTACCACCACTTCCTTCTCCTTTTCATCTTGCACCTTCTTAGCTCTGCAGAAATAAAATCCAGTTGTGTGAGCACAACATGAGGAAAAAAGCAGAGTGAGAGAGAAAGGAAGAAGTGAGCATGAGAATATGAAAGAATGCCAAAGAATAAGGAGGAGGTAGATATTGCTAACAAGGTTGCCAGAGACTCTTTTCATTTTTAATAGTCCCGTAGGAGGTCTGGCTGTTATAGTGTTATGTTATATTATTAAATCCTGGCAAAGTTGGAGCTGCAACAGATTCCAACAGTGGCAATTGTGAAAGCAAGTCTGCGGGTTTGATAAAATTCACCAAAATGAATGGATGGGATCTTTAAACCTGCACAACAACATGAACAACACGTGTCCCACATGTCTTTTTTTTTAAACTTTTTACAGGTAAATAATTCTTTAATAAAAGCATCTTATATTTTATTTTCAACTTTCGAGTGAGGGATTGCCGGTTGTCGCCTCGTTCCAGTAGATTTAAGCAGCTTCTATCGCCTCTTTTGCACTTAAAAAAAAAATCCCTACAGATTTGATTCCCATGCAGCCGAACACAGAGTCTGTCCTATTAAAATATGATTGTTTTGGTGGACTGGGACAAACGGTGGCACTGTGGTCCAGCAGTTTTTTCCAGTGTTTCTGAGTAGGATGCTTCTGCTTCCTTAGGCGCTAACATCAGTGAGAACAATAATCTCACGTATTGTTTTCTTCTGTGCCCAGTCTAGTTTCATTTTATCTTATTTTATTTTTAAAGATCGGGCCTTATTTTATTGCTGTAACTCATGTTTTTCCATTTCCTACATTCTTCCAGAGTATTTAAAAAATTGAGAAAGCATAACTAATGGCAGAGACGTCAAGCGAATTTTTTTAAACATACAGAAGTTTTTTGTGTTGTTGTAAAGTGTGTGATATCCACATTCTGCTATCAGCATTTTCAAGGATGTATGAATATGAACATGGATGTCTGAAGCTACAGAAAATAAATATTTACAGATATATAAATGCCACTTGTGCATTAAATGTCAGTGTGTAGTACACGCACACTACAGTTGTCTCAGAGTGAGTTCATGTAATTCAGTGTGCGTATGCGTGTGCGCGTGTATTCATATCTTTGTGGGGACCAAAAATTGGAAGTTTACTATACTTGTGGGGACCAAAATACTGGTCACCACATGTTTGAAGGCATTTTTGAGACTCAAAATGTGGCTTTAGTGTCAGGGTTAAAATTGGTTATGGTTAGGGTTAGGCATTTATTTTTCAGGGTTAGGGTTAGGGGCTATGGAAAGCATAATGTCAGTTAGATGTCCCCACAAGATATGAATACCCGACATGTGTCTGCATACGTGTGTTTTAGTGCATGAAGGGAAAATCCACTGATGCTTTTATTCACCTGCCCAACAGAAGTTTTGGTCATTCCTTCCTTTATAATTTATATTCTGTACCTTTTTGTGTTACCAGCTTCATCTCAACATTTCCCAGAATTGCATTCTGCACAGCCCAGACAGCGGCTGTGAACCTGTTGATTTTCTGCTGTGGTGTTCTGGTTTTTGTTTTTTGTTTTTTTTGCTTGGAGATGGCAGAGGAAAAAGTGATAATGAAAGCGATGGCAGAGGTTGAGGTTTTGTAGCTGAAAATAGGGAGCACCTCGCCTGCTTGGCAAAAAAGCAACATGACTTTTGGCTGGATTGCGTTCTTGGTGTAGAGAGGATGAGATATCTGCGCCTCCTTTATGAGGGATTGCTCGCCGTGTTGAATCTCGGTGTTAAAGGGCAGTTGATGAAAGACACGGACACGCGGCGCCTGACACGCTGTAGATGTGGGACTGAGCTGTAAAATGTAAATAAATGGCGAACATTTATTTACATTTTTTGCAAACACTGAGAGAGAGCCATAAATGTGACACATATCATCAGGTCTGACTTTTTCCGGGGATGATCTGCAGCCCTGTCTGACCTGCACACCTGAGCGTCTCACCTCCGCAAATAGCCAGACATACTTCAGAGGGCGGAAGGATGCATGATAAAACCTTTTCTCCTATCTCTGACAAATACTCACACACCTTTCTTTCTCTGTCTGTTAGGTTTTGTCTCTGAGCTCCGAGCGTTCTATTATTCCCTAATTAGCAGCATTAATAATCTTCAATTAGGCATTTAGCTTTGTGCACGTGTAACTCCTCATCCTTTGCTTAAAGTGTGTATGCGCGTGCTCGCCGACGAGCGTCATCGCGGCACCCTGTCCTCTGGTTCTGTCGTGGCTTTCCACCCAACACCAACTGTCTAATGAGGGAGTGAAAGGCCACGGGCGGAGTGGGAGGCAGGGGCTGAATATCAGTGTGTGTTTGTGTGCCTGCACACATGTTTGTGTGTGTAATTAAAGAGAAGTGCCAGCAGGGGGGACCGGTGTCAGAAAGGGTCACCAAGAGAGCAGCGGGCCATCGCCAAGCTTTGGTCATTAACTGCCGAGCGCCGGTAAAGGCGTGTGAAGGTACACAAGTGTATGTCAGGAGGCCAGGAACTAAATTAGTCTCCGTAAATATGCGTTTTACTGAGTTTATCCGTGTTTGTGTCACATTTCAGTCAGAATTTAGCTTTAGCGTTGAGTTAAAGACTTCATAAAGTATACTGCAAGTCATTTTCAACATGTTTTATTTATTATATTACTTTTATTATTAATTTCATGAGATTTCTGCAAGTCCAGTGCAGCATTTTTAGATTGCTTGTTTTGTACTAACTACAGTCTTAAACACAAAGGGAAAGAAAAAGATACATTTGGTCACGGTTGGTTGTTACGTTGTCCCTTTAAAAAATATTAACATTGTGATATATCAAAGAGATACATTTACTTTTCCTTCTTTTTTTTTTAAATAAGATCCAAGATGGCGGCTTCTTCTTCCTCCTCCTTTTGAGGTCGGCAAAATCCTCTTCCTTCACGCTGACAGCGGTGACATCAGTCAACCTGATTTGATTGGTCAGATGGTCAGACTGGAGACAAATATTAGTTAACCGGATCTTCAACAGAACCACTTATTTTGGACATAAAGCCATAAAAGTGATCATCCACAAAAAACGTGTATCCACACAGCAAAGGTCATCTGGTCAAAGTTGAACCAGGCTGTTGCTGTGTGCCTTTGTTCTTTAATGCAGATGAGACTAAATCCTCTTAAATCCTCCCCGATTGTCCGACTTCTCGTGTTTTTGGTGATGGCGCGTTGTTCTCTTTGCTTAATTTGTTTTTATTCTTAAGACTGTCAAGGACCAAAACTAAAGTAAAACTTTAGTAATACATTGAAATGATCCAGAAAATGCTAATTCCTCCCGATTTACGTTTAAACGTCAAACAAAATTTCTGTTTTTGTTTGCTTGGTTTTCCTTATTTCAGGCTGTTTGTCGGTCACGTGGTGTTCCCTCCTCTTCACTCTGTCAGCTGCCATCCACAGAGAGCCACCGCATCAATATGATGTTTACAAGAGGCAGCAGTTGACGAGGAGAATAGTCTGTGTTTCTGCATTTGTTTGTTTCATCTCACTGTTTGTGTGTGTGTGTGTGTGTGTGTGTGTGTGTGTGTGTGTGTGTGTGTGTGTGTGTGTGTGTGTGTCCACAGTAATTTGTTTTCTTCCCTGACAGGTAGTGTGTGGATTGCCATGGGTTGATTGGTTATCCTGAGAGGTGTAGTGGGAGTTTAGGTGTGCGCTCCGGGGCTGCGTGGGGAGATCCGGGCGGCGTCCCCTCTCACAGAGCCTTCCCTCTGGGCTTCCAGCTCAGAGCAATAACTGGGTAGCTGGGAGGCTGCTCCGGGCATCTGGGGCCCTAATGTTGGGAGGAGATGGTTCAGAGACAGGAACAGTGCGAGGAGGAGGGATGTGTGTGTGTTTGTTTGTGTGTGTGTGTGTGTGTACTGCGGGGGGATCCCAAGCAGATTTGTTTACCGGTAATTAATTCACCTGATTGACATAACAGCTGCCAGAGCTATGGGAAGGCAACAGCATATGTGTGTGTTTGTGTGCAAGAACACCCCTGTGCATACTTACCATGCAGATTTTTTTGCATACCTTGTGTGTGTGTGTGTGTGTGTGTGTGTGTGTGTGTGTGTGTGTGTGTGTGTGTGTGTGCACGCGCCTGCACACAGAGCAGACCCAGCCATTGAGGGGATTTCCATGTGGCAGGGTTTGGAGCAGGGTTCCTGGCAGAGCGACCCAGCAGTTCTCTGTCTTCCATCGATCGGAGCCGTCTGTCGGCCGGCAGCGCCGCTCACACCGAGCTGCCTCTCTGCTAATCTTTATAGAGTTGACTTCACTGACAGTTATTGGAGCACTTGAAGCTGAGGGGAGGAGAAGGAGGGCCATGACAGAAGGACAAATGGGAGAGATGGGAGGAGACGGCGATCGTAGTGACAGTCAGCAGGGTTGTGAAAAGTAATTCCTGGTTTGGTTTGCACACGGGCCACATGAAACCAACAGGAACTAAATACATAGACACATAACAGAGCGCTCACTCTGGCGTGAGACACGCGTGTGCAAACACATCTCTGTGTAACTCTACGTGAATGTCAGCCATAACCGAATCACAAGGCTTCGCTCTGTCTTCGTTGTTTACATTAACAACTTCATCTCACCTGCTCTCCAGCAGTTTATGCTTTTTTTGTGCAGCAGACAAATAATGAAAGAGAAAAATAAAGCGATGCCCTGTTTGGGGAAACACGAGCTTGGACTGGACTCTGTTACTCTGTGTGTGGCTGCATGCGTGAACTTTGTGGTCAGAGGATCTCGGTTTGGGCGGTTTGGTGTGTTTCTGTGTGCGTACAGTCAGGTCAGGCTAAACCCTTGGAAACGGAAATAAACACAGGCTTCCACACAGATATTCAGACACACTCACACAGATACTAACAGGTCAGTATCAGTGTTGTTGTGGCCAGCAGGTAGCAGTGTGTTGGCCTGCTTGTCTGGACCCAGATAACGGCAGATCCATTACCCCCTGGAAGCTGAGGTCTGATCACTGGGCAGATAGAGCCGCTCACTCACTGTCTGTGGACCTAGCCGGTTAGCCAGCCTCCACCGTGGCGCTAAAGAGGATCACAACAAGGGGCCAAAGGAGGGCAGACCCCCTTCTGTTAGAGGAAATTGTCAAATGTACGTCCTCCGATAATGCCTCTCTAGCATCTCGTGCAAGGCGGCGATGGTAAAGATTGCCGTGGTTATGTCACATCATGGGACACCTCAAAATGGCAGCTGCTGGTCGTCTTATCGCTCGTTGGAGAGATTCGAGTCGTCTCAATTAATAAACGCTAAGAGAACAAACTGAAATATGAAGTTTATTTTCGTTATTTAGCCTTTGTCTCAAGCACAGTGCAGTCTGTGTTATTATAGAATGACAAGATAAGTCTGCCTTTGGAACTCCTCTTCTGGCTAAAGAGGATTACAGTTTGAGAAATGCGCTCCTTTGTTTTCTTGCTTGAAGAGTTACACGGAAAGATTTATGCTCCTCTTCCAGCTGAGCCTCGTGTGCTGTTCTCCCGTGTTTGCTGAACTTACTGGCTTCTGGCTTTAGCTTATTTACCAGAAAAGATATGACAGTGATATCAATCTATTCGTCTAACTTTTGGAAAGAGCCTTTCCAACAAGTAAAACTACAGCGTTAAACAGATGCACCTCACAGACACAAAAAGACTTCCGATGCTGTGAATCTCGTCACGCATCAGCAGAGACGAGAGAATATCCTTAACTCGTTTAGCTCATTTGCAAAATATGGAGGCGGCATGGATGGATGCAGGGTTAAGAAATGAAGATGTCGCATATCAATCGTGTAAGTTCATTAGTTACAAGTGAACCAAGAGAAAACCTTGTGTTTGGGAAAGACGGGATCACGAAGTAATGTTATAAAAGTGGCGTATTACAAGCATCACTGGTCGTAAACATTTCTGCGGAGAGTCGAAGAGCTGGATTCTTGGCTCATTTTTTGAAATAATGACCAAATTCGCAGTCAAATCTTTTGATTGTAGCCTGGAAGAACGATTGCAGTGAATTTGGCCTATTCATGAAAAAGCGTGTGCTGATTTGGACGAGGTGATGGCTTTTGTGGATCAGCAGCTTCAACACAATGGACTAATGCAACAGCATCACCGCTTACATCAGCATCGGTCTTGTGCGTGTGACATCCGCGGGTATTTGTGATGAAGTTATCGTTTTATAATCTCCAAAAATATTTTGTCTTGTAAATTTGCGAGGCTTTGTTTCGCCTAGATGCTCCACTTTAATCTCAGAGAACAGCTGAGCTTTTTCGTGACTGTATTCTCTCTGAATATTACCCTCTCGCGGCTTTGTAATTTTTTTCAGCCTACAATGGGCCTAATACGTGTCGTAGAAATGCGGCGCTGATTATTGGCTGGCTCAGTGGGGATGGAGAGAGAGCTGAAGGAGAGCGACGGCGGTGAGGAGTTAGCACTGTGCAGGTTTTGTGTATCGGGTTTGTTTGTGCGGAGGGAAGAAAAGGAGAGAGATAGCTGTGGCAAAAAGGGCAGCAGCTATCAAAAGCCACAGGCTGCTTTAAACTCCACGTCTGTTTCTTTTTCTATCTTTTCCTCCTCTTTCTCTTCTCTCTCTTTCTTTTTGCTTTTCTCTCCCTCCACCTATCGCTTTCTCCCTCTCTCCCTCTCTCTGCTCCCTGGCCATGCTGATGATTGACGGCCTGAGGGTTTTAATGGGCACTGGAGAGCAGGAGCTGAGGTCGGGGTTGTCATGGCAACTAGGAGAAGGGGCCTTTTGCTGCTGCTTCACCTGAGTACTGTGGAGCCTCGTTGGCTGGCTGAGGCAGGCAGGCTCGCGCGTACGCACACACTCACTCGTCTCACACACACACACACACACACACACACACTCGTCACACGTACTTACATGCCAGCACCACTTCCATTCACTCTTCCTCCTCCCTCTAAGATGTCCTGCTGTCTATCGAGCTATCTTCTCTTTTCCTTTTTCTCATTCTTATTTCATCTTCCTATTTTCTCCCTCCCTCCCTCCGCACGGCCGTTAAAGCGCTGAGACAAACCGCAGTTGGTTAACCGTGCACGTGTGTGTTTGTGTTGGTGTGGACGCATGTATGTCAATATGTACAGTATTCAACCCATTGTTTTTGCTGCCCATTGTTCAACAGGAGAAAAAAGCACACCACTGCACGCTTTACAGAGTCTTGCGCCCTTATTTTTATTTTTCAGTTGTTCCATCAATATGGCTCGTAGAAATACAGAAGCCCAAATTATGCACAAAAGAGTCCCTCACAAAAACCAAGTAACAAGCGGGGACTTCTTTTCGCAGTTCACACACTCCATCTTGACTCAGAAAACACTTTTTTTTTCTTTTTTTTTTAATCCTGCGGTGATTATTAGCATAACCAGACCTAATAATGGATCCATTCAAACCCTCTCACACACAAACACACACAAACACACACAGGCTCGAGATCTGAAACAACACAAATCATCTGCCACAATCATGCTTCTGGGGCCCAGCCCACTATGGGACCCAACCTGTTGCTTAGGCCAACCCCATTACCTGACCTGACCTGTCGGGCCCCATTCAACCTGGGAAGCGATTGCTGACTAAAGCCCCGCCCACACGTGATGGTCGGGGACATTCGAGGCTCTCATGTCCTTCACGGTAAAAAGTAATATTGTGAAATTTGGTTACATACCAATAGTGTGTGCTCATATACAGGACTTTTTCTTTCCATATTTTAACTACTCAGTGCTCTGACAGTTTTTTTTATGCATCTGTCCTAAATGACAGATCCTGATTTGCTCTGATGGTCAAAAAGACGAGTGAGAATTTCACGTTTTTATGTTTAATAGTTTTCCCCTTCGTATGTCTGTTACTTGCACCTGTTTGTGTCGCTGCTGAATGTCTCTGGTCTCTGGTTGCCGAGTTGCTGCTCGTTGCTTCCTGTGTGGACATCGTGGTAGCCTCTGGGGACAATGGACAACTACACAAGACTTCCCGTTCCATCTGCTAATCACTGTTTACAAATACAGATGTACTTTAAAAAAGACCAACAATAAACTGATTAACTGTTTACAAACTGTAGCCGACGATTTTCAGACTGTTTCTCCCAGCTTTCTTGTCTTCTTTTCTCTGTCCTGTCACATGAAGGCTAAACAGACTCCAGATATACACTCAACCACAAAGTCTTTGGGGCCAAAGACGTTGTCCTCCTGTCGCAGATGTCTGTGAGACTGAGTCTCATTTAAGACCTGAGTTATTTGGCATTTATGCGTTAAAAGAAACATTGGGAGAGTTCACATGCTTCCCAGGCCACCAGGTCACAGTGGAAGGAAGAAAAATGATGCTTAGCACTTAATATAAGAGGGGTGAGTGTCCATTTTTTTTAGCTGTGTGCTGTATTCTTTATTTTATGGTTTGGAAGATCCTCTTGACCTCTTCCTCTTCGTGCTTGTCTACTGTTGAGGCTGGAAAGAACTGACAGTTCACACATAGACCTGAGAGTAATATAGAAGCATCTGTACTAAGCTCTTCTTCACTGTCTGACCTCTCCTCACCCTCTGAGAGAGCTCTCCAGCTCTTCCTCTCTCGGCCCGCTTCCTATTGTTTGCCAGCCTTTTCTGTTTAAATGTCTCCCCTCTCTCCTTTATGCCTTTCTCTTTCCAGTTTTGGCTCTTGCCTTACTTCTGTTGATGCCACATGCGTGCTCTGTCACGGTTGTTTTCTGAGCCCCACAGATTCACACCCTTTTGCTGCTGCAGTTTTTGCATGCGCGATTGTGCGCGGCCTGCCTTGTGGCCCCAGGGCGTGCTAGTTAGTGTCTGCGCCGTGCAGGTCAGGCGAGGCACGGAGGGAAGTGAGCGGAGCTCCGGTTACAGTGGGGGAAGGGCTGGAGGAGAGCGCTGTGTGTGTGCATTTGTAAATTATGTAGATGTGCGTCCATGGTCAATAGCAGATATTGAGGCTTTTAGCTGGTTATTTTTAATCAAAAACCCCATGGTTATAGTTAAGGCCGTTAGTTTGTGTTCATCTTTAAGAGAAAGCAACAGTGACTGATACTTTGGTACACCCGTCCATCCTCCACAGCCTTTGGAGTAACAACATCTAGGTCGTGTCTGGAAGACATTAAGACGGGCTGCTTGTTAGGTTGTCAGGGTATCTGTGCGGTCTTAGCTTTTCAGTTCTTCTTCCACAGGAATCATTGCAACTTTTTTTTTATTGCTCCTTGCGTTGCCCTGGCCATGCCAACGATGAGCTGACGGTCGGCACAACTGAGGCAGCGCCACATCTGTCTCTTCTCCCTGATGTTTAACATCATTATTACTGTGAGAGAAAAGATTAAATACAGTCTGAAATCAATGCAAGTCATAGACGCATTCAAGTGACACATTTATGCCCTGTTTTTTTTGTTTTTTTTTTAAACTTTAGCAGTTATTGGAAAAAAGTGCTGTCCATTCCTAGCGCAACGGGGAAACTAGTTTACTCCAAACCCATAGAATTCCTTCCTTAATGTTCCCACTAAATTACCATATTTGCATTTTGTTTTTGTGTCCATCGATTGGTTTATCACAGCGCCCAGACAATCATATCTCAGTCAGATATCGTGAGATATCTGTAATTGCTCCATTTGCTCCAGAAAGAGCGCAATCAGGGTGAAAAAAAGGAAAAAAGTTTGATGGCAAATCATTTCCGAACAGTGCGTCTCTCTTTCTATTAATTTCAGCAGACACGGGATTGTTTTAACACCTTGCCGATTGCTGATTGTCCTGTGACTGTGCGTTAATCCGCTGAAGGGAAATGCAGAGGCTTTTATTTTGGTTTTGTTGTGGTTGTTCTTTCAGAGCGCGGCCGCTGCTCCCAGTCCAGTGATGGGCAACATGCCACCCAATGATGGCATGCCAGGAGGACCCATGCCCCCGGGCTTCTTTCAAGTAAGAAAAATGACCTTCCGTCTGACTTCATCCCTCACCCACCCCCACAATCACCTCCAACCATCACCCCTCCCTTAGCCATGGCTAAGCCTATCCCTCTGTCTCCTCCTCCTTTTTTTAGCCTCTTTAGCTGTCCTAATCCCTGTCCAGATGTGTTCCCTTCTCTGTCTCTCTGCGTCCATCCCATATGTCCATATGCCCGGGTTGTTAACTCCTGGTGCTCTGTCTGCTGCTCTAGACTCTACCCTTAGAGTTTTCTGTGTTACCGTGTGCTTTCCAGAATATGAAATGCGTTTGCGAGTGAAGGAGGTGTTGGGTTTGCTGGGAGGGGAGGAAAAAGCAGAGTGAAGAGGAGGCTATTTTCTCTGGTCTGTGTTGCTTCACTAATTCCTCCTGTCATCACTGTTCTCTGAGGGCTGTCTCAAAGGCTGACGAGGTCACTCGCACTCTTTTCTCTGTTTCCGTCACTCTCTCATATTCAAATGAGGACATATAGGAGCCTTATTTGACACTGTGACACACATTAAACGAGTAACATTTACAAAATTGAGGTTTTAAAGTAACTGTACCCCCAAAGATATGCTGTGAATTGCTGAGGGTGAGAAAAGGAAATCTGAATTTGCTTAAAGCAGCTTTTCTACAGCAGACAGTTTGAGTAAGAAAGAAGTCACCAGCAAATATGAGATTTTTCACATTATACCACGAGCAATTCAGGTGAAACGCCTACGGAAGGAAGAGGGCATTCATCCCCTGCAAAAGTTTGATGTCATTTAGCGAAACTCTGGACATCTTCTTGTGGAGAGGAGCCTTTAAAGGAGTAGTACAACATTCAGCCAACACAGCTCCATTTACTGACAGTCTGTAGTTTATGTAAAGGAGCTGTCTGCAAAGACTTAAAAGTAGGTTGGCAAACCTGGACCAAAGCAATCGCAAGGAGGTTTTTGGTGGCTTTCAACGCAGCAGCCGAGAGCAACCCTCTGCCCTCTGGTCTGTAAACGAGCGTTTTTCCCTAGTGACCATTGGTTGCCAAGGAGTTGTCGACCGGCTGCTGAATTTTATTGGTTAGAGTTTGGAAAAAGCCTCTCTGTCCAAAGATAACAAAGCTCTTTCAATTGCTAATGCTAGCTAAAAGGGTTGTCCTGCTAACCATTTAAGATCAATAACAGTCAGCAGAACATTGAATATATAATATTCAGTCACCAGATCCCAGCCTCATGCTCACATGGGTTTATATATTTTTTTTAAATTGAATTAATTTTCCTTAAATTAATAAACAAAATGTTTATTAATGCATTTATTGTTATTTTATTTTTAAAGTTTTATTTTTGCGATTTTTGTTTGTAAATCCCTGTGATATGTAAGAGTCTTGCTAGCGTCTCAGCCATTTAAAGACTTTCTCCTGAGTTAAACATCAAACACAGGAGCCGGCTGACCAGGCAATGCAGTAAAATTACAATACGTCTTTAAGAATAATACTTTACTTTATTAATCCTTTGTGAGGATAATTAAACATGCTCAGTGCTGTAAGCATGCTGCACAAATTTCCTCTCACTCTCTGTCTATAACATACCTGATGTTTCCATACGTACAGTTTGAGGCTGTACAGCCTGTTTTTTCTTGTTTGATTGGCAGCGTGTCATGTTCTGTGTGTGTGTGTGTGTGTGTGTGTGTGTGTGTGTGTGTGTGTGTGTGTGTGTGTGTGTGTGTGTGTGTGTGTGTGTGTGCGTGCGTGTGTGTGCATGCATGCATGTACATGCTGGGGTGGTAGAGAATGTTAATGATGTATGAGCAGTGAGCAGGCCAGGGAGAGAGCTATCTGATGGTGTTGCGTGAGTGACATTGCTTTCCATAAATAGACCCTGTGTGCAGGGCAGACAGACAGACAGACAGGATGGGCAGAGAGGAGGAGAACAAGGAGGGATGGATGCTGTATTCACTTTCATCTTTTCTTCTCTTTTCATCCATCCTTCTTCTCTTTCTCCTCCCCTCTTCAGCTCAGATTAGCTGAGCAAAGCAGGCAAAGGTGAAGAAAACAAGAAAACAAAGGTGCGAGCACAGAGCCTGCACAGTGCACCGAGACAAAATGCTCCCAGTGCCACTGCAAAGATTTCCCTAAATCAAGCTCACACTGTTAGTGGTACAACAGCATCTTTCAACATGAGCCAGAGCCGAAGCCCTGCTCATTGCTTTCTGTAGGTAGCTGACATTAATTCCCCATTGAACTAATGGCTGCGGTCCATGCTGAAAGTGCAGGCTACTGAGATTTCTGCATTGCATTTGTTCATTCAAATGAAGGGGAAGCCGTGTCACCCCCCTCCCCCCCTTCGCACACATTGTCAAAATTGTGCTCGTGTCCTCAGTCACTCCTGAGGTACGGTTAGTCGAGTGGACCACAGTCTTGCCGTAGAATTGTGAATGGATTATATCGAGCTAAGCGAAATTTCCTCGGCACTTCGGTCATTTCTCATCTGAACTCTGGGTCGGCTTCCTTTCCTACCTTCTCCCTTCCTCACCTTCTCCTTCACACGCCAGGCATCCTTCTTCATGACATTTCTTCACTCTCTCCATTTCCCTTGTTTTTGAAACTATTATTTCTCACACGCCGCTTCAGTGACACATGCTTACTCACCGACTGTGTGTGAACTGCTCGTGTGCGCTGTGTGTGTGTGTTGCACAGTTTTTTCCCAGTTGCTCTAGCATAGCAATTAACATAGGTGACCCCAACACTGTTATTGGCTCCAGTCCTGGGAGAGAGGAATGAGGGGCAAAGACAGGACACTGGAGGAAAATAGAGATGGGAGGAGGAGGAGAGGAGGGTCTGCCTTCATGGTATCCTAATGTGTAGCTCACAGGGTGAGCCTGGCATTCGGGGGGGGGGGGCATCATTTAGGCAGAAAGACAGAAGAAGAAAGAGAATGGAATGGAATAAGTGTCTAAACGTTTGGTGTGTAGTCCTTCGTCTCTCAGCAGAAGTCCATCGCTGCTGCATCATAGCCCTCTGGGGAGGGCAAGCAAAAGGGAAGATGACGGGGGGGGGGGGGGGGGAATTAGGGACGAGAGGCAGCAAGGAGAGATAGAGGAGGGTGGAGGAGGGGAAAAAGAAGAGGACAGTGAGATGTCAGGGGAGTCTTTCCAAAATCTTTTTTTTTTTTTTTAAATGAGAAAATGAACATTAAATGATCTGAAGCGCCTCGCTCTCGAGCTGCTTCTGTGATCTACACACGACACGTAACGCAGTCAAAAACACAGAGCGCACTCTCGTAGGGGTGTAAACCAGCCGGGGTGGGGCATCCTCTCTCTACTAAACTGGAATTGTTCCTCTTGCCAAAAAAAAAAAGAAAAAAAGAGGATCCAGAGTCAAAGGCTGTGCAATTTACGGCAGGTAATTGCAGCTCTTCAGGGACAACACGAAAAAGCACAACAAGAGGATTAGGTTTGATTACACATTTAAGAACAAGCAACCCAGGTATCAAAGGCAAATTTAAGAACCTGTTCAAAGCTGACACATGGCACGCACATGGCGAATTAGGGAGAGATCTGCGCTCGGTAATTTATTTATCAAAGGTAAGACTGGGCTCGGGGTTCAGTCCGGTCGGTCGTATTACAAAGATGCAGATAAATAAGGTGAAGTGCTTTGGAAAGTGAATGATAGACTGCAAACCATACAGAAGTGATTGAGGAATAGCGTCTGAAATATTATTTCTTCTGTTAGGGCCGGCGCCGGTCCTTTAGTGGAGATTGCGGACTTTACAGAGGGATAATCACAAAGTTGCCCGAAGTTAACAAAGTGAGGCGTAACGGTGTTCAACCTCTCAACAAAAACCACCAACAGATTTAAAAAGTTATGCAAAAATGTTTAATCTGCTTTTCTAACACATGTGAAAAAGCAGCATGAGTGGAAGACACAGACGAGTCAAAACTTTCCACTTAGAAGAGGGACTCTGCTTATCCTTGAGAGGACAGCCACAAAAACCATACCCAACAATTCCCCTTGAATGACAGACTTTAAAATGAGAAGCAGTGCTTGGGAAAACCTTTTCTCTTCATCGTGTACCTGTACTTTCCTTTAGACTTGGCTCATGAACATAAATGATAATAATGAATGAAGCCTTTTTCTCCTGCTGTTCATGCTTCACTTCCACCATCACGTGATTTCATCTGTTTAGAGGCAAACCTCACACGTTTCTCTGCGTGTTAGTGAAAGAGCTCAGGTCTTGGTGTGGTATTGCTTCAGTATCTTTGTAGACCGTGTCTGCATGTTGTAGTCGTGCACTGCAACCAGAAGGCAACGTGCTGTTGGCTTTTTGGAGGACGGCATCACCTCGCGATGAACAACACGCAGAGAGCAGAAGAATGTGGGCGAAGCAGTGGCGAGCGGCGTCGCCACCACGTGCTGCCAACGAGCAGACTTCTGCTATATTGCGTAGCAGCCCCCTCTCCCCATACGTGGCGATTAAGTTGGCAATACATCACTGCTCCGTCTGGAAATTCACAATGGACAAAGACCTTCTTTGTCGTTTCGTGAAGCTGTGAGTTAAAACAACGTAAAGTGTCCCTGCTGCCGTTGTTTGAGGTGTGCTTTTGTGCTGCTTTGTGCTAAACTCCTTTGTTGCTCCTTTCGAAAAGACAAATTTTCAGCCAGTCAACATTCAACCCGACGTAGCATCACGGCTGTCGCACTGCATGCTTTTGGCTTTTTGGAAACGTGTCCCTGCGGCCTCTACATTGGTTGAATTCCCACAATCCTTCTCACAGAGCCACACTGGTGCACCAATGGATGGGCAGAAGCCTTAAGCACCAACAGTGAAGTAAGCATGAATAGTTTTCATCAATTAAAAAGCAGGTGGCTCCATTTTGGGGAACTTTCCATTGATACTCATGATTACTGAGGCCATGCCTCTGGGAGGGGGGGGGCATATCGGCTGTAGCAGGACCCCTTGTTCTTGTTGCTAATTCTTCTTTTCTGACTCTGGACTCGTCCTGCTGCTGATCAGATGCTTCCTCGGCCGTGCTGCATATAAATGTTAAAACCTCAAAAACCTTTGCACGATACTGTAAATAATTTGGCGCCGTCCCAGCGGGTTAACGGCTATCCTCCGGGAGAAAACACTCCTGATCGCGTGCTCCTATCTCTGAGCTGACATGTTGCCATGTTATATAGCATGAGCTAGCAGGAGACCCACTGCTGCCACTGCTGCTCTCTCTGGAATGTTAGCAAGGAATGACAATGAGTGTGCATTCAGTGTGTGTGTGTGTATGTGTGTGGGGCGCTGCTACTCCTGGCTTTGTTTGTTGTGTTCAGTGATGCAGGCTGCTTTGTGTTCTCACTCTTTGTGTGTATGTGTGTGTGTGTGTGTGTGTGTGTCCAGAAGTTTGACAGAAGTTACACACTGCCCTCTAGTGTTGGCAGCTATAAACAGGTGAAAAACCCTCAGCAGGCTGCTACTCTTCCACCCCTCTCTCCCTCGCTCTCACTCTTTCTGTTAGTGGTCCATCAGGGGCAGCAGTGTGGGTCTTCCTTAAGCTGAAATGAGCGGTGAGGAGGCGAGGGGGTTGCGTTGATGGGTTTGTGGTACTGTGCCAAGCTGTTATCTCCTTAGCCGGGTAGAAAATGATTTTATTAATTGCTTCATTTAACGCTCCCCGTGTCCCCCCCCCCCTCCTCCTCCTTCCCCTCTCCCACACGAATACACAAACAACGCCACACAAGCTCACGCACACTCGCACACTCTCCAAGCAAGCTACTTTTCAAACTCGTCCTGCATATACCTCCACGACAGTTGAAATGTTCTCTCGCTCCCTCTCTCTGCGGGGACCTGTAGAGGGAACAGTAGAGCCATAAAGGCCATATGCTGGCCCATTCAGATGTAATAGCAGGAAGGCCTGGGGAGGCCCAGTCAAAGGAGCTACGCTCCATTATGGTACATTATAGAGAAGAACAAGAGAGGAGCACTGTGAGTGTTTCTGTGTGTAGTTTCTGAGCGTGTGTGTGTGCGCGAGAGAGAGCGTGAATGAGATTGTGTATTATCTACCCTGCAGGAACAAAAATTTGCTCTCACAATCATCATGTCAAGACCCCCATATGGGGACGAGAAGATGGTCCCCACGTGACCAGCTGGTAAAACTGGTGAAAGTAGTTTAAGGATTACGTGATGGTTATGTCAAAAATTCAGGTGAGGCAGGAAGCGCTCATGGTTACGTGCGAGGGTATGGCTCTGAAAGATGAATGCAAGTTAATGCGGTGTCCTCTCGAGCGACTGAAACTAGGCTCTGTGTGTGTGTGTGTGTGTGTGTGTGTGTGTGTGTGTGTGTGTGTGTGTGTGTGTGGATGAGAACCAGACTGCTGCAGCTGGGTCAGTGCAGTCAGACCCCGCAGGGGTGTCTTGTTAGACACACACACACACACTCTGGCTTGGCAACAACAGTAACCTCTGAGGTCAGACAGAGCTAGCGCTGCATTAGCCCCAGTGTGAACCTGCTGAGAGACAGAGCGAGCCAGTACAGCTGGTGTTAACCACCCAGAACATACACACTGCACACGGAGTGGCAGAAAAAACCCACAGTGGTACCGGCACAGACGTCATAACTGTGCCGGCACGCCGACTGTGTGCTGCATGTACAACTAAATAAACACGTCCAGGTTTGCGTTGCTGGTTAAAAAGTGGCTTTTGTGGAGACTTGACTGCGTCTCGGATGATGATGAGATTAATAGAATCAATGAAAGGTAAACTGACACATCTCACAGAGAGAGGAAGCACCTGTCTGAAGAGCCCTGCTGCTGCTTCTGCCTTTTATAAAGGGTAACAAGTCCTTGAATACGTGCTTCTGCTCATGAGCAGTGTTATTTTCATGCGTACGTACGAACTCATCTCTCCTGCCAAAATCTGTGCTCTTGTATGGCGTACCTGGCGGTGCAGCAGTACTGTATCCGTGCCCGTGGGAACACGCTTGTTTCGAGCTGTCAGTCAGGCATGTTTATTTTTCCGCTGTAGCTGCGCCCGCAGGTTCCCGGTGTCGAGCTCTGTGGCTTGGATGGCGGCACGCCGACAGAGCGCTCACACAGGGAGGGCGGAGCAGTGGGCCGGGTGGGAAAGTGAGGTAGAGCCAGAGGGTGGATGTACCTGCTTCTCTCTAGCTCCGATGCAAAAGAGAAGCAGGTACATGTGCAGCTGCCTCTTACATGGAAAGCGATGCACACGAGTGAAGAGGCACACTTGACTAACAGCTGTGTGTGTTTAGCTGAAAGTCAGTCAACTGAAACATCATCAGCAGCTATGATGATTGATGATTTTGCTCTGATAATTAAAATTAAAAATTGCAGCTATTCGGCGAGCGAGCAGTAGTATCACAATGTCGTGCAAACGTATGTATGCCAAACTTATTCTACAAATTCTATATCTTTCTGATTGGCTGCTTCTTGCAAGCAAAACTATTTGAACAGCACTGGGAGGAGCTTCTGTGCATACAGATATCCCTGCTCAGTGACATCACACAGAGCCAGGAGTAGAAAAGAACAGTCTGAAACTGAGCACTTAGAGCAATCTGAAGCACGCTCACATTCACACCTACAATTTAGAATAACCAATTATGTGCGTGTCTTTGGACCGTGGGAGGAAGCTGGAATAGTCCAAGCATGTCAACAGGAAAGCCCCACCCAGTCAGTGGATTCAAACCTTTTTGCTATGAGCTGACAGCGCTAACAACCACTGCACTGTAGTTATAATATATATTAGTATAATAGGTCCACTTTAGGCAAGAGTGCAGAATATTTGCATAAAGTTATTTTTATTTTAGATTATTATACATTTAATATTTAAAATTGGCCCTTTTATTAGGAGAAGTGTAATCTAGTGTACAGTGGTGTAGCCGTTAACTGTGTGTTGGTGTCTATTTGAGTAAACTGCACTAATACTGTCAACCAGCGAGTGTCAAGGGCACTCCCATAATCCTTTACCTTTTGGCAATGATGTTAAAGACACACCTGTTAAAGTAAACCCCCCCTCCTCCTCCCGGCAGCCCGCTTTCGGTGCTCATACTGTAACTGCAGGTATATCAAAGCCAGCACACACTCAGCACCTGAGACAAGATCCTGCTATCACCTGTGAAGAAAGAGGGAGATCTTATATTTGCACTCACCGCCACTCATCTTGCACACATGCTCACACATACGCACACACACACACACACACACACACACACACCTGTAATGTTACTTGATAGCCAAGTGCTTGACAGAAGCTCTGGCAGACTAGCAGATAAGTCTGGTCTGGCGGTGGGTGGTCCCGTTTCTCCACATTGATGCTAGTAACAGGTTTCTAGCGGTGTGACTGCTGCCAGAGTCAGATGATGCTGCTGTAGTACGAGACGCGGAGGTCAGAGTTGACGTTAGTCCCGTGATACGGCGTCACTTTAACGTAGAAGTGTTTGCTGTGAGAGATTAACTTGGTTTCAGCTCATTTGCTCTAAAAATACAAACTGAAACTGTAGTTCACATAGCAGTGATTGAGTCTTCAGTTCAATGTTGATTTAAGTGACAGAATAATTTCAGTTATTTTCAGAGGGGGATTTATTCTTCTATTTCATTGCCATAATGATGTTTGATTGGGTTTAAATATTTGGCACTTCTTTGGAGAGTGGAAGTGAGCACCAGAATTAAGCTTGCTTTGGCCCTTGATTCTGTTTTGGACGGCTTTAACTCTGGCAAACCGGATCAAGTGTCATCACGGCAGAATTTAGAAAAATAATACCACGTTTGAAAATACCCTGAATTATCCTTTGGCAGCAGTGCTGTAATTGAATGCTGATTACAGGCCACTTCGTGAATTGATCTGACCCCATCCTGGCAATTAACAATTCCTGTGCATGGAAGTCAATGTGGCCCTTTGAAAATGTCAGTGACAGATCTTATTAGAAGCATTCTTTGTTGGTGTAACAGATTAAATATGATGGTTGTAAAGAAATTCTACATATTTACAGTGAATTTTAATTTTTAATTTTCTCATTTTGACCTCTGATGAAAGAGATAAAGAGGGCTTTGCTATTGTATACGAGCGGCATGTTAACAAAGGATTGCTTTGTGCACAATGAAGTGAAGTGAGGCAGAATTAGAGTCCCAGTAGAATTCAGTTTCATGCTTCTACACTGTGCGTTTAACTTTGGTCATCTCTTTCAGATCATTTACTACTTTGTCTCCCGTCAGTATCGTGTTTTTCAGATATTATGCCATACTCATTTTCCTCTGAGTGCTGGTGATGTGTTTCTGATTTCCTGTAATAATGTCCAGGAGAGCTGTTTGAACTGAATATTACATACCGGGAAATAAAGTATTTCCCTGTACTTCAGCATTAGCATCAGCTACATAAAACATGCTTATCTCATTGAAGTAGAGTGATAAATTGTGCTTGTGTAGTTGATCATTTTTTAGACTCAGGAGAGTTTATTGAAATTACAGCCTTTTAATATACAAGCACACCCCCAAAATACCAAAGCTCCAGTTATATTTAACACAGTGGTGTGCAGTGACTTTTACAGCAAGGCAAGCGGGGAGACAACCAGAGACCAGAAACTCAAGAAGAAACACAAATGTTCTTCCACTGTTTACCAAGACAAACTGGACCACATTAAAGCCTTTGAGTTTGTCTCCTGTCCATCTTTATTCTTATATACATGCTGACAGCCCTGTGCATCTTGCAGCACTCTTCCCGGACATCTTCACCTCTCTGCGTGCTGTACCTACCCTGAAGTATTCTAAAATATTGTACTAACGTCTGTAGTGTCATCAAATTTTTATGGATTCACTGAGTTTCCGCGAATTCTAAAGGAATTTTCCTTTATTGAAAGCAAGAATAAAATATTATTAAAAAAATGTCAGAAAACACCAAACTGTATTATTGGCAAATTGTAAATAAAGTATCAAAAGTAAAAGTACTTAGTGTGCAGAAAAATGTTCCCCAACATGTTATATGGATGTTAATATAACATCCATATATTGGATATGAATGTTATTGCTGTAGGTGTTTAAGGTTGGGTGAATTTTAAATGTTGTAAATACTATATGCTAAGTATATTGCATTTAGTATATTAAATTAAAATGCTTGAGCAATGAGGGCCATGAGTAATCACCAGTTAGTGATTGCCTCCATTGTTGATTGTTTTTTTATATAAACTGTATAAACAAATGATTTCTCAGAGATGCTAATCTGCCTTACCTGTTAAACTTCTTCACATTGCACTCTAACCCCTCTAAATTACACTTGTTGGTATCGGTGGTTAGTAAGAGAAAATGTATGTAATGATAAATCACAGAGGGTTTGTTTAGTTGCTAAACAAACAGGCAGATTGAAACTGATCTCAGAGCAGTGAAAGCAGAGCCAGCAGCAGATTGTCTATGTGTCGTATGGACTGCGAACGCCTCGGTTTTCCCCCAGATGAGCTGGAAGAGTTAGCCAGAGTGACAGAATTGTGAGTTTCTCTGCTTAGACTCCTGACCTGAACCTGGATAAGTAGATAGATGGATGCAAACAGATGAGAAGCTGTAGACAGAAAGTTGTTTAAAATAAGAGAGATTGGTTTCAGGATTTGATTGATCTCTACTTTTAGATTTCACTGTTCAAGCACTGCTTGCCTTGCTTGCCCTGATGGAGTGCCACTAATAGATTTCCTAAAATCTGGCCAAACAAAACTAAACCAAACCTATAACTGCAGTACTCACATTAAAAGTGATTTATTGAAGTTTGATTGCGCTAATAATGTTTCCCCAGAAAGATTTGCATTCATTACATTCTTGAAGCTCGTTTTTTAAAAACAACTTTAAATCTGTTCTTCACCAGGGTCCCCCAGGATCTCAGCCTTCGCCTCACACGCAGCCTCCTCCACATAACCCCACTAATCCCATGATGGGACCTCATGGACAGGTAAGAACCAAACATTTATCCAGTCTGTCACTTTGCTTGTAGGTTCCTTCTTGAGCCTACCCTTGATTCCACTCGCTCACTCGCTCAAATAACAGTGAAAAGTGTACAAACAGCACACAGGTCCCTCGTGCTAACAGGCAGGATGGGCAGCATCCACACTGGTGGATTGGATGAATAATTTAGCTGTGTTGGCCCAGCTGTAAAGAGCGGAGGTGCATCTGGAGGGCCTCCTCTCTTCCTCAGCCCAGCCCAGCACTCACCATCCCGTAGTCCATCAATAGACCATTAATATTGCAGCACAGCCTGACATTGTGCAGCTCTTCATGCACAAACCCACCACAACACGGTCAAAGGAGGAGAGAAGAGGAGCCGAAGAGAAAGCCGACTTAAGTGACAAGGGTACAGATGAAAACGGTAGTGAGTCGGTTCTCACTTCGAGGACTAATTGTTATTATATAACTCATCTTCCACTTGCTCCAACCACACACACACGGCGACACACAAAACATGTAGTACATAATTATAATTTAAATGCAGTCTCATGCTGTATTTGTGTTGTGTGTGCTTATCTCTGTGATAAGATGATGATACAAACATCATGCGGCTCATGCTCCGTGACCAAAATGCCCAAGTCTTACCCAGTCAGCATTCAAATCTGCATGTTTCCTCTTGATACTAAAATAGTTGGACTGACTTTTGAATTAATTCTTATCGTCTAACATCGAAATGTGGTCCACCGGGCGTGGATATTTGTAGTTGTAGCAGCGTATTCTCAAAGGTAGTTCTGAAAACCATCTGTCTCTGGTGTTTTACATTATTCACTAGTTGTGCGCTGGCTCTGTAATGCATGTCCCGGCCAGCCTGTTCTTGTCCCCTCTCTGCTGAAACATAGTGAACGTGTCTTAGGTTTCTGGTATGAATCACGCAATCCAGGCAGAATCTTTGTAGCTAGACTTCCTGCGTATTCGAGGTCGGTAGTAAAATGTCCACCACCGAGTGGCACAGAAACAGAGACGGGGTGTAGAACTACTGCTTTCATCCAGCCGTGTGATGTTAATGCCCCCCCACCCGCTGCAACATTATTGTCCTTGTATTGTTCTTCTGGTCCAGATTTCTGTCCTGCATGTTTTTTTTCCCCATCTTCCTAACTCTCACTTATCTGTCCCCCTTTACCTTTATCCTAATGGCATTTATCACCTGAGGTCTTACTTTCCAAAACTTAACAACAAGCCCCTCCTTACTTGGAAACAGAACAAAAATACAGCATCCACATTGTTCTTCAGCGCAATAGCTCCCCCTGTTGACGTCCAAAGATAAAGCCTCAAACATGAGAAGGTCAGCAATGGAGAGTCAGGTTTGCTAATCATCTTGTGCCTTATGTCATTTCAAAGTCTCACTTGTTAAGAACAGTTTGGCTCTCACCCGAGGGGAAACATATGACTAATCTATTTTACATGGAAGTATTCTTGCTTCTGGAGAGCACATTTGTACACGTTTTGAGAGACTAATAGAAGCTGGTTGAAATGATATTATTATCATAACATCAGTTAAATTTTTTATAGAGATCTGTGTTTATTAGTTCTCAATCAGAAGCACCAAAAGGCAGCGTACACTGTGATTTATGGATGCAGTGTTTTAAAAGCAGAATCTGATGTTCGCTAAGCTGGTAATGACGGTGGCATGCTGAGACATGTGTACTGTGATGTTTTGTGTATTTTTAATATGTGCAGCGCTTTCTATCGTTTTATCTCAATTTAATTTCCGTCGTGTGTTTAATGACTCCCGCTGCAGTCATTTTACAAGCCCTGCTATAAATAAATATTGTCATAATATCCTTATGATTACCTTATGTTTGTTTTATTTACTTGATACATTATGTTAATATCTAATCGTGCCAGTCCCTTTAAATTGCTTTTCTTTAGATGCTGATTTCATTAAACTGAAGCCACATTCTGCGCTAACTGCACTGTGGCTTCTTTGTGTTTTGGGGCATAACCCTAGCTTTGTGTTGTCATTAGCACGAACATATTTGAAGGACTCTCAGTCAAGAAATGTACATGTGTGTTAGTGTTTTGGCTTCTGATCATTATTATTTCATATTGTGGGCCACGTAGAGCCCATTTTGTTCTGAATTGGGCCAGATCCTGAATCCTGAATTTGTATAGTAGAAAGCAAAAAAACTGCCATTTCATTGTTTATTTACTTTGGTTTAGTGTGAGTGGCCATGGAGAAGGAAAAGCTGTAAAATATCTGATAATACAGTTAAAATTCCAAAATGTATGGCATCTTTCACATTTTCCAAAGCTGTCCGGCGGGCCGGATATGAGTTTTTGACTGACCACTTCTGGCCCCCAGGCCTTATGTTTGCCAACCCCTAGAATAAAGTTGTTGTTTTTTTTCTTCTCTTTTCCTTTCTGCAGCCATTCATGTCTCCACGGTACCCAGGTGGTCCAAGGCCCTCCCTCCGTATGCCAAATCAGCCTCCCGGGAGCATCCCCGGGTCACAGCCTCTCCTTCCAAACAGCCTGGACCCCACCCGACCTCAAGGTACTGACGGCCATAGTGTGCTGTTTTGCAGAGAAACTTTATATTGGTTTCTAAATGAGAATCTTCTTTCTTCCTCCTGTATGGATTTGTTATTGATCCAAGTGGTGCTGCCATGCCAACACTCTGTGTTTTATCACAGGACATCCAAACATGGGCGGTCCAATGAGAATGAATCCCCCCCGAGGCATGGGAGGCATGGGCCCACAGGTAAACCACCAGTGTTTTTTTACACAAACGACCAAATTAGTCATATAGAGTAAAACACAAAGGGCCGCGTTACTAAAGCAAGTCACGACAGTGGATAGTGTCCTTCAGCTCCACCAGCCCACTGCACTCCCACTCAGCAGCTGCCACACAGCCAGGTTTGGTGCCTGGTCTTTAGTTTATGAGCAAACTCTCTGTTTGGTTGCCCTTCATTAGGGGCTTCCATAAAAAACAGCTATAATGTCAAAGTAGCAACCTATAAACAGCATGCAGATAATCCTTCTCCTTTGCTAAGCAGGAATTTTGGTTCCGCCAATCTCTTAACTTTGCCTTTAAATGTCAGAAGCGCTCTGACGCCGATCTTGGCTGCGACCAGAGCCCACCCACTGCTAACGCCAGTTCTACATGTTAAATCCTACTTGCTGACTCCCACCTAGAGAGACAGAGACTGAATGCTTAGACTGCTATGAGCAAGCCACCACCAACACATATTTTTTTAAAAGTGGTGCCAAAGACGGTGCTGTCGGTTTCCTTTTATCACTTTAATTTGTGTTAATGTTGTTTTTTCTAATACATAAGATGCTTAAACAGCAGTGTCCTTTTGAATTACCATTACAAGACAGCTGCTTCATTCTGCACCCAGCCACTGCTCGCGCACACACACACACGCACACTCTCTCCCCGTGCCCTTCGTCCCCTCTCTGTGCCACCCTGGCAGTGACTTTGGCAGTGAGCGTACCAGCAGCTGGTGTGGCATCTGCTCGACAAGTGTAATCGTCTGCTGAACAAAACTCTTCCTCTGAGTGGAGCTGCTCTCTGGCCTGCCCCCCTACTCACTCACTCACTCAGTCATACACACACACACACACACACGTGTCCAAAGACACACGTGTAGCGCCAGCCAAAGCAGCCCACTGGGCAGCGATGAAAACATACACGCAAACACGCGGGAGGGCGCGCACACATAGAGACACTTACTGTATACAGAGACTCACAACATGCGCAGAGTGCGCAGGCTCTTCCACACACAGCTGTCCTCTTTCACGAGCAGCCCACACACAGCTCATACATCCACATAATTAAACACTAGTTAGTGGAAGACATGATCGTCGCTGACCTTCATTATGATTCAAACCTTTACACAGAGCAGGTGCGAGGCTCTGTGCTGACTGTGTGTTCATCTCTTTGTGCAGAACTATGGCGGAGGGATGAGGCCTCCTCCAAACTCCATGGGGCCAGGGATGCCCGGCATGAACATGTTAGTAGACTGTTTTTCTTTTTATGGCTGTAAATTCTGTATATACTTCTATATGATAACGTTTAAATCATCTAAATAATGGGCAAAAATAGTAGTAATATATTAGAAACCCCAAATTTCATCTCAAACCAGCTTGGTGACAGATGAGGGAAGAAGAAACATCCCACAGAACCATCAGGCAGAAAAAAGACACACTGAAAAGAGATATAAAGACTTACACTGGTTTAAGGTAAAAGTAGAAAGTCAGGATAAGTTCTCCTTGTATCCTGGCTTTACTCTGACCCTGACACAATGGGTCTCAGGCTAGGCACCGGCTCATACGGCAAAGAAATTTCAAATGAGAAGAATTAAATAAAATAGTGCTGTATAGGGTTACAGGGCATTTTCCTCATAATGCGCATGCACGCGAGTTTTAAGACGTCCTGCAGGAGCTCTGCACTTCAGGGTCACTGGGCCTAAGAGGGAAGTACAACAGAGTGTCATCACTACGGAAAGAAATCCAGTAACCACGAATGCTGTGACCCGGGGGAAGTATGTAAAATCATACTGCAGCTACAAATGAGCCCCGAGCCACACCGTGCTTTATGAGTGTGGATAAAGAGACATAGTAGCTATTGATAGGTGCAGCCTGTTTGAGAGATAATGTGAAAATCATTATAAAGCTGAGCCAGACACCCACAAGGCACCAGAGTTTGTAAAAAGTACTGTGATCAATTGTGTCCAATGCTGCGCTCGAGTCCAGCGGTGCCAGATAAAGAGCACATGCCTGCTCAGAAACCACTGGGAGATCGCTGGTGACCTTCAAAAGAACAGTCTCTGTGCTGTGGTATTTACCGATGCCAAATAGAAACTTTGCAAAAATGGAATTATTTCATGGAGCAGAAACATGTAGCTCAGACACCTTTTCTTTCAGAGTTTCTTTCCATGAAAGGCAGCTTGGAGATATTATGCTAATTCTCCAGGAAGGTGATATCCATGTTAGTGTGGCTGCACAGAAACAGTCAATGAACTTTCAACCCCAAAGAGTAAACGTCGCACTAAAAAAACAACAAGTCGTCTTCTGTTTCAGAGTCTGAATGCTTGTCCTGTGACTGACCGTCACTCCAATAAAAAAGTCCTTTCCCTCAGTAAAGTTCCCAGAAAGCTGAACAGGCAGGTTTCTAGATCATTTCTGCACGTCAGCTGATGAACTCTACTTTTGCAATAATCTCTAGAGTCCACGTACATAACAAATAATAAAACCTCCCCTTTATCCTCATACCTGTCTGCATTTCAGGGGTCCTGGCGGAAGAGGTCCGTGGCCGAACCCCAACACCAACTCAGTGAGTCACATCCTCTCACATCTTCACGTCCACGTGACCGAGTGCATTTACAATAACTGTGCTTCATGTTGTGTTTCACCCCGGGTCTCTCCTTCCCACAGATAGCTTATTCATCTTCATCTCCAGGCAACTATGTGGTAAGTGTCCTGTCACGAACTCGTGTTCGACCACGGGCCATAAATTACCTGTCACGCTGTGATATCTAACAGGCGCGCTGCCGTCTAGATGCACTCGGTGCTCATTTCTCTCCCTCGCTTGCTCTCACCCCTCAGGGTCCTCCGGGGGGAGGCGGCCCACCAGGAACTCCCATCATGCCTAGCCCTGGAGGTGAGTTATACATTTCAGTTTCCCTTCTGGTTTCTGCTTTAATCCGGTGCTCACTGAAGGAGGGTTTGTCTAAGAAACATCAAACGTGTTCTCCGTCAGATACACATTTCTCTTTGGGAGACAGATCGGGCTCTAAATACGTGAAGAATTGAGCCTTTAGGAGGAGTTTTAAGTGTAAAACACTGAAAAATGGAAGAAAATGTATATTGCACTGAATGTGCTTTTGTTGGAACTCTCAAATGTGATGTTCATGAAAAATCCTTTGTCACACTTTTTTTTTTTTTTTAACTTAAGGCGTAGAGTGAAAAATACTCGAGTGGAAGCAGAGGCATACAATCAACTGACTAATCCCTTTCAGGTCTGACCCATCAATAAGGTGTCTCTGTGGAGGATTGACTGCAAACAAAACGCCGCGGGCGGTCGTCCTGTAGATGTTCTGTTTCTGATGGCCCGTGAAAAGCTTCTTTTTGTGTTATATGCACGCCGCTATTGTGATATGTTGCGGGGCAGCCCTTTGCAGTCCTGTTCGCACCTACACTGAGAAGGAAAACATTTTCCACTGCAGTCACACACACACACAAAAGTGCTCACCTCACTCTGGAATTAGCCCCCTTCCTCCAGTCACGACAACAAAAGCCGCATTCAGGAACGCTAATGGGCAAGATTTCTCTACCCCATGTGCCGTGCATGCGCTCTGTCCATCTCTGCTCCTCGTCTTTCAGCTCGTCATTCCTCTTTCTCGTGCTTTTCTCAGTTATCTGCTCACAAATTTCTACCTGCAATGTCAGATCAAGGTCACCTCACTCCTCTGAATCTTTTAAGAACAGACCGACTCGCACGCGGGGAGCGACACAGTGTGTACTGGTTGATGCCAAGTTACCAGGGTGTCCGTATAACAACTAATCTCCTTGTTACAGGAATAAGATGGGTTTCTTTCACTGTGCGTTGCAGAGAGCAGCGAGTGCATTGACTGGCAGAAAGAGGAACTGATGTTTTTTCTATTTCTTCTTCGGTGGTGGTCTTTGTCCTGTACTGTAGCAGAAACTATTACACCAATGGTAAACTTGGTGCTGCCTATGTGTCTTCAGTTTTCCTCGTTCTTTACTTCAAAGACCAAAACTTCTTTCAATAATTTTTCATGGATTTTGCATATAAAAAGAGGCAATTTACCTGTAAGTGCTTCCCAGGCTGGGAGGAGTGAAGCACAGTGAGCCTAAACATCCACCTGCTCTTCTGTTCGTAGATTCAACAAATTCAAGCGAAAACATCTACACAATGATGAACCCCATCGGCCCTGGTGGTAATAGACCTAATGTACGTATTGACGTTTGGCTCAGTTTTCATATATTTATTTATTTTCTTTTTTATAAACCAGTCTGCTAACATGTTGTGTTCCCCAAGCTGCAAAAATACTGAGAGACAGTACCTTATTTAGCTGTAGCCGTTTTGTCTTAAAACCCTCTGATGGTAATTTTTGATCTATTATATTGGACTATAGAAATAAAAATGACTGACGTGCCTGTTTTTTGTTTTAGTTCCCAATGGGACCAGGTCCCGATGGGCCCATGGGTGGAATGGGTGCTATGGATCAGCATCATATGAATGGATCACTAGGTGCGTACCTAAAGATGTGGTACAGTAAGCTATGAGCCCATACACTGAATCTTATGACACTCAAAAGCTTTTAGAAGGTGGACTCTGCCCTCTAATGGAAGATCGAGGAAGTGTTGTCTCAGTATTGAGCAAAGGGAAAATTGATTAGTGGGGCAGTGAGTTAGGCCAGTTGATCCTGTTGATGTATGAGACATGATTGGTGAAGCCAGCTGAGTTAGTGCTCATCTGTATGTGTAACAAATAGCTTAATTAAAAGCCATTAGTTGTTTAAGTGCAAGCAATTTCTGCTAGCTCTGGATATCCTGCACTGACACTGTTTTTCTTTTTCCTTTTCTAATCGCAGGCTCTGGTGACATGGATGGGTTGCCAAAGGTAAGACTGTCCGTGCCTGCGTGTCTCTCTTTGTCCGTCTGTATGAGTTCTTTATTCTCATTGGTGCGTTTCGTCCACGTTTGTAGAATTCTCCCAACAATATGGCAGGCATGAACAATCCTCCCGGCACTCCGCGGGATGACGGCGAAATGGCAGGCAACTTTTTAAACCCATTCCAAAGTGAAAGTGTGAGTACCGTGTCGTACGACACAACCCCCCCCCCCCCCCCCCCCCCCCCCCCCCCCGAAAGTGTTTGACACAGATTCCCGCCGGCATGAGACTCACTCACGCCCTCCACGTTAGATGATCGTAGCTGCCAATTGTCCACGGCGACCTGGGGGATGGTTTTCTAAAGACAAATATAGATGGAGGTCTGAAGTGATCCATTTTAGAAAGCTGGCAAGTCCCTCGCTGTCTCAGGCAGGACTCATTTACCACCAGACTGAAGTGAGACGTTTTTCAAATTTAAGACATGACAGTCACATGAAACTACTCCTTTCGCTCCAGAACATCATTATGTTAACAGACTGAGAGCTTTGAAGATGTTTTACTATGAAAACTCAGGTTGGAGAGTGTAACAGCACAAAAATCTTCTGTCAGCGTGAAATCTCACCTCGGTGCAGACATGTGGCTGAGCTGAGAGCTGTGATTTTTAAATATGGAGGGCCTCAGTGTTACTACAAGCTTAGACGTAGCTTAGACTGGACTTAGTTGGCTTATTTTTGTTAACATTAAGAGACGGAACAATGAAAACCTTTCATTTCCTCATTGCTCAGTTCAAATCTGTGTTCAGATGCCGCAGATGATCCATATCCTGCTGCTGGTGTTTGTTAGTTTTATTAGTTTTATTGTATTTTTACTGATCCGTGCATGTTAATCACAGTCTCCTGTGAACATCTGAGTTAGCTGTCAGGAAACCTTGTAGTGCTGCCTTGCTTTACGATGATAAGAGCTAAATTAACACTGTGTTGTTTTGCACACAAAAGTCTCCACGGTTTGGAAATCTGCCCCCTGCACAGTCCTTCGCATCACACCCCGTGTTCCCAGCTTTGTCCGACTCCCTTGCAGAAACACAGCATGCACACTCACAAGCATGGACAATAACACACATCATGCCTTCCCTGGTGCATGGAGCGATTGCCGTAGCGTGATTAATGTCAGACTGTACCGTCACTTTGATCTGAAATTCCCTCATTTTCTCTCTGGGCTGGGCTTCGCTCTGCTTGCTGAGTTTACTGACATACAGAATAAACTAGAAAGAGCTTTGTGTACTGTTTGCTGCTGAAGGCTGGTGGACTTGACATGGCATTTAGTTTAAGTAGCTGAACTGCTTTTATATTAAACTGGATAGTGGAACAAGTTAAATATAGTATTAGCTTATCTTTTCTCCCTTGCTCTCTTTTTTTCTCTCTTTACAGTATTCACCCAACATGACGATGAGTGTGTGATTTTTTTTTTTTTTAATCTTTTATTTTATTTTACGTTTTCATCTCCCTTTATCTCAACCTCCCTTTCCCGTCCACCCTGATGCGTCTTGCATTACCCTCCTCCTCTTCCTCCTATTCGTGGATGGTGTGCTGTGCCACACAGCCCCTGGGGATTCCCCTGGAAAGCAGGATTCGCCTCAAGGCCCCCCATCCCACCAACACCTCCAAACTGGGTGTAAGAACATGAAAAGGCCTCCGAGCAGCAGGAAGGATCTCGTCTTCGCTCCGTCGAGGGTCCGAGCGCCGTGAGACCGCGAACCTGCCCCAAGCGTGTCTTTCTTGCATCCGAAACCTGCCCTAGTGGGTGACGTCCAGGCCCAATCGAGACGCCCCTCCGCATTCAGCTCCGCCCCGCCGTCACCCTGTTCTCACATCAAGCTGATTAAAACTGACGAGGGCGCGCAGCAGTCCTCCGACCCGGGGCCGAGAGCCCTCATTTCAAAAGCTCTGCTCCTGTGACAGGATTGGTTAAAAAAGATGAACTGATGATGTCATTTTGGGGCGAGAACGGTTTTCATTCAGTGTTTGTATTTTTTGTTGTTGCTGATGATATTATTGTTCTAATTTTCATAATTGATATCGTTTGACTAATGTAGTTATGATTTCCTGTAAAGGGCACATTTTCTCTCAGCAGCAGCAGCGACGGTGACAGAATAAGCACACGCTCGAAAAATGCACAATGATTTTCTGTTTACGTGATTTGATTTGTTGTTTGTCTCGTTTCTGCCACCGTCAGCCTCGCGTCACAAACCTCCTTTAATGTTTGTCTCCTAAATGTGTTCCCCAAACTTCACGGGAAGAGTATCTTGGTAACCGAGTTGTGTTTTCAGGTACAGTGTGTCTGTAGATGCACCTGACGATCACACGTCTAACTGTACTGTCTTAAAAAGTAACCCTTCTCCTAGCTTCCTGCTCTTTTGCTGGTAGAAAATGGCTCTGATGACACCCTGACGTGATTGTCAGGTGCCATTTTTAATTCAGAAATTTTGTGAATCCACTCGTCTCCTCTACGGATTGGGTCTTTTCTGTAAATGTAACATATTTAGCTTGTACTGTGTTTTCTTTTCTATCTTTTGTTTTAATTATTTGTTATTTACAAGTCGTCTGTGACTCCTGGAACGTGTTTCCCTACCCTTCATCCTCTTGCTTTGTTTGATTTCACTGTTTTTATGGACTCCAAGTGGCCCCTTTTCTCCTCCCAGGATTCATTCTGGTCCATCCAGCAACTCCTTTTGGGCTGGAAGCAAATGTGGGAGACACTCGTTTGGGTTGAAATCACAAATACTGCTGGGTCCATCTTCTTAACTCTGGGTTAAATACCTGCCTCTGTGGAGTTCCCATCAGTGAGTCCCACATGTGCGGGATAACGGACCCGTGGGAGCGCTGATGATGGGAGCTGGGAGTTGATCGTAAACCATCTAAAGAAGAGGATTACTTGCAATCAATAAGTTTCCATTTTGTTTTTGTTTTTAATTTCAAATGTATGAAATTGATTAAAAAAAATAAAGCCCATAGAATCTGCACACAGAAACGTCAAAGTCACACAGTACGCTATTTAATTTGTTTCTGATGAACGCTCGCTGTCACCGGTTCAGAGGGTAAACTGTTTCTTTCAGTTGCTTCGCAGCTGTTTTCAAACCAACGACAACTGAGCAACCAGCGTTGCCTCTATGGGTGGTGGTGATGTACTTATCAATTTCCTGATATCAATGTGAACAGTTTGTACACAGCGTTAAACAGGGACATCTCCAGGGTCTGGCCGTCGGTGGCCTGGAAATCACTCAGCCCAGTGTTCCTCCTATGTAGTGACACACGCCTCCCGCACCCCTCCCCCCTCCTTCCACACCCCTCACCCTTTGATTTCCCTTTTTGTAAATACTGTATAATGCATTTTGATATCATTGACATGTTTTGATATGTCAGTCACTACCAATGAATACAGCTGAAAGTAAATTATAAATAGATCTGTCCATGTTTTTCATAGTGAAAGGATGCACTGACTATTTGGCTCATGTGGCTAAATTTCTAGAATACAGTAAACATGGCTAAATGTATAGAATACATTGAGACACTTAATGCAGACCGTACGCTAAAGGCGTGCGTGGCGGGGAGGACGGGACAGAGAGGAGCAAAGAGCCGCGGCGTCCTCGCTCTGCCCTCCACTCCTCTGTTTTGGTTTTGAAAAATCGTGTGAATAGTTTTTCCAGAAAAACGACAAAAAAGGGCATCTTCTCACAAAAAAAAACATGTGACCTCATATTGCAGTTTTTAATATGAAGGATTTTTATCAATTTAAGAAACTTTTAAAAAGGAAAAAATACTTAAGGAAACCTCATTTTAAATTAAGAAGATCAAAATGTAATACTTATGGGGAAAACTGTGTCCTTTGCTATTCGCTCCTGTAATAGCGTTGTATAGTTTGAAGCTCTCTCACTGATCCTCTCTCAGTCCTCTGTGTATATCGATCGTCGGCCATCTCTGTACTTCTATTGTGATGTATAATACTGTACCATTAGGAAGATTTGCTGGTCGGGCGGGGGGGTTGTATTGAGACGGGGAGGGGTGGGGAATCGGGGTAAGGGCGTATAACGATTCTCCTGTACCGTTCACGGTCCTTTCTGATGACACGGCAGTATTCAATATGAAGCAGTCTGTCTCTTGGGTTTGCTTTGTATTTCATGGTAGGATAGTTCAGAATCTTGTCTTAGGGACTTAGGTGTCTTGTGTAGGTAATAAAGATGTTCTTTGTATGTTTCTTTATATTGTAAAGTTTCTTTAGACTGAAAGAAAAACAGATAATTTGCTTATCAAAAAAGAAACAATGCATCAATAATAAATGTCATTTGATTTTTCCTTGTTGTTTGACTCTCTCTCCCTCTTAGCGCTCATTTAACTCATCTTCCATATAGTCTCGGGCAATCGCTCTTGAGTCATCCCTCGTTTCTTCATATTTTGCTTCCAAAGAGCCGAGCTTTTATCATTTTTTGAAAGTGCACTTGAGCAATAGTCCTGCGGGCTTTCTGAAGAATTTTCTACGTTTTTCTTTTGACATTGTCTACACAGATGATTCATTCAAGAGAATCCAGGCTGTGTTGAAGAATATAGGTGGTCATACCAAATACTTTAATACTTCTGTACTGTATTTCCATCTATGTTTTCTACATATTTTAATAAGGTGCTGCAGTTATTTTCCATTAACCAAGCCCGAGGGGTGACTCAAGACTTTTGCTTGGTTGTGATGATGTTAATCAGTAAAAACATATTTCCACTGGAAACATCTTTTTCCTGGAAAACTTTACATCAGCATTGTTTATTTGTGTTTGGATGAAACGCATGTCTAGCCATTGTGAATATGTAAATCACAGTTTTAAAATCATTATTCAGAATAAATCAAAACATTAGAGAGCTGCACACAAAGTCTTCATGTGTAAATTCACCCCCTAAATCACTGATACAAACGGTTTTTTTAAATTTAATACATTTTGAGTGTTCTTAGCTTTCAGTGTGTTCATCGGTGTTTTAAACTAGCAAAAATAAGTCATTTTTATATCATTACAAATAGCAGCTGCAGGCGTACATGGCTGCCTCGGAGGTAAATTATGAATAAGCATGAAACGTCCAATAAACGTGCAGGGTCTCAAGGTTAACAGGAAGCAGCCTGCTTGGGGCTGTTAACAGATCGTGGCGAAGTCAGGTTGATATTGGTATGCAGCGACACATCCAGGTCTCACTGGCTTCATGTTCTCCAACAGCAACCTAACTTCAGCACTGCGAGCTAAAGGAGACTGCTCAGAACCAAAACACGGCTCTTCACAGACAATTTCAGGGTAGGCATCCGGTTATTTTGATACAGGCTTTTTATTATAAAATCCCTAACTCTGACTCACTCCACTGGGGATCGGTATAAGCAGTGATAAACACTCAGAGACAGTAAAAAAATTGCTAATTTAATGCTGACAACTAGCAGCTAGCTAGCTGTACATCCTCGGCTAACGTGTGCTAGCAGCAGCCTGCCATCCGTGTGGGAACACATGACAGCAGGGCAACTTGTTAGAAACTTCTGGAAACGTGTGGTCGGCTTTCTTGCTGTAGAACAACAGTTAACAGGTAATGTTGAGGTGAAATCGCATCACCTCACGCCAAAATCGATCAATAATCCTGATCGATTCAGAGCGAAAGCAGGTTTTATTTCAGTGCTGTTAGCCTGTAACGAGCTCAGTGGTGTGTGACTGACAGCGGATCTTTAAACACGGTTTTTGGGCTTTAATCTGAATTGGACTCCGTGTTTTGGGAGGGCACACACATGAAGTGCTAGGCAAAGGATCATTTTTGACGTTGTCTCCCGTTTTTGTTTTTTTTTTTATCATCAGAGGGGTCTGCTAATGACTGACAGAGAGGAGATTATGGAGTCGGATAGCCACGATAATGCGCAATCAGCAAAGAAAAACAGCAAAACGTCGCTGCTGGACAGCGGAGAAGACTTCGAGGTTTTAGATGAGGAAGACATTGACGACGACGAGCCGCCTCCTCTGGAAGATGTCGGGGAAGGGAAGGTGAAACGCACAAATCCAGAAAATACAAACGCTGACCCCGACCCTACAGGTCAAGTCGATGAATGGCTGGATGTTTTGGGTATGTGGGACCCATGATGTGCTCCACAGCAGTGTAGGCTGTGCTGCACTTTGCTTGATTAGCGATGGGCATTGAGCCTGATATGGACAGTGGTCAGTGTTGTAATACATGTGACTGTGTCTGATTCCAGGTAACGGGCAGTTGAAGAAAAAAGTCCTGAAGGAAGGCGAAGGTCGAGACAGTCGACCACAGAAAGGACAGAATGTGAAAATCCGTCTTAAAACGAGCCTGGTGGACGGGACTGTGGTAGAGGAGAAGCCTGATCTCGCTTTCACTTTGGGAGATGGTGATGTAATCCAGGTAAAGACCTGTTAGATTAGTTTATTAATGCTCTTTGCAGAAGTTTGTGTGCAGAGTTTGCACACTTCATGTGTGATTCCTTAATTTTCTGAAGAGAGCTTTTCTCCTTTTCAGGCACTGGATCTCACAGTCCAGCTCATGGCGATGGGAGAGGAGGCGCTCATCCAGACTGATGCCAAATATGCATATGGTGCCAGAGGAAGGTAAGGAAGTGTTTGAGGCTGTTTTTGCATGTTGTTATTTTTAAACTCTTTTGTATCAAAGTTTAATAATGGCCCTCTCACAATGCTAATTCATTTAAAAGTGGGTTTCAGTTCTCTGTCTTGTCCACTTATCTAATGAAGCTTTAGTGACTTTCTGATCACACTTTGGAGAGCACAGGTCTTGGCTTGTGCCACTGTTTCTCACAATAGTTTTTAGAGTTAAGTGAGGGTTATCGTGGCCGATAAGGCTGTATCTATTGGCGTGGTTCTAGTTAGAGGTTACAAAATGGTTTATAACGAGCTTTATCTTAACCAATTAAAACAGAAGAATCCTTCTACACTAATGCATAACAATAATAATCTCATAGTGATTTAATATTGTAACAGGAACAGGGAGAAACCAACAATCAAACAACAAAAATCAAAAAGTAATTACCCCCTAAACCTGATAACTGGCTGTTCCACCACCAGGCATTTGTGATGCCTTCAGTGAGTCTTTCACGTCACTGTGGAGGAACTTCAGCCCACTCTTCTTTGCAGAAATGCTTTAATTCAGACACATTGGAGGGTTTTCCAGCATGAACGCCTGTTTAAGGTCACGCTGAAGCAGTACAGTCTGATTTAAGTCCAGACTTTGACTTGGACACTCCAAAACATTCATTTAGTCTTTCTCAGCCAATCAGAGGTGGACTTGCTGCTGTGTTTGGATCATTGCCCTGCTGCTTGATTTCGCTTGAGCTTCGGGACATGAAGTGATTGGCGGACATCCTCCTTCAGTTTTTCTGGTATGGAGCAGAATTCATGGTTCCCTCAGTTACAGCGAGTCGTCCTGGAGCAGCAGAGCCGCCCAGACCATCACACTACCACCACTGTGTCCACCTGTTGCTGGGATGTTCTCTTTATGAAACACTGTTAGTCTGATGCAGATGTAACAGGACTCAAACCTTCCAGAAAGTTCAGCTTCTGTCTCATCAGTCAGAAGATTTTCCCAGGAGTCTCTGGGTTCATCCAGATGTCTGTTGGCAGATGTGAGACGAGCCTTTGTGATCTTCTTGGTCAGCAGTGGTGTTCTCCTTGGACTCTCCCATGGAGGCCATTTTTGCCCAATCTCTTTCTTATGGTTGAGTCATGACCTCTGACCTTAACAGAGCCAGACGAGGCCCGCAGGTCATCAGATGTTGTTCTGGTTCTTCTGTGACCTCCTGGGTGAATTTTGGTAGGCCAGTCACTCCTGGGAAGGTTCAGCACCTTTCCCAGTTTCTCCATGTGTGAATAATGGATCTCTCTGTGGTTGACTGGAGTCCCAGAGCCTCAGAAATGTCTCTGTAAACTTTTCCAGACTGATGGATGTCAGTGACTTTGTTTCTCAGCTGTTTCTTTAGATCTTTTAGCCTGCTTCACTTTGTCAGACAGCTTCTATTTGAGTGATTCAGCAGCTCTGACAGTGTTCAGGCCACCGTTCATTTATCATTTCACAAGGGGAGCAGTTACTTTTTCACACAGGTTTGGATAAATTTTTTTTTCCCCAATTAGTTTAATCTGAAACATTGAAATGTGACAGATATGCAAATAAATAATACATTGGAAAGGGGGAAATACTTTTTTCATGGCACTGCACACCCCGTCATTCCCCACAGAGCTGCCGAGTCACACTGGTTTGTGCGGCTCTCATCTTTCTGATTTTTGTTTATATCGCCCATCTCGAGAGAGAGAGAGAGAGACAGAGAGGCGCTGTTGTCTGCCCAGTAGCTGGTGCCATCTCAAAGAAACGCTTTATTGATGCTGCGCATTCATTAAACCTGAGAGTATTTTTAGACTCGCGAACGCAGCAATGTTTAATCGTCTGACTATGGATGTATCTAATTAATCACTGCAGGTCTTCAGTTCATAAAGAAGTCCATGTTTTTATTTCAGAAGATTTTTAGGTTGGTTTTTTTTCTTTTCATTTGATTATGTGCGTCTTTGATGCAGTGCTACATTGTGACCATAATGAAGTTCCTAACTTTCATATGAGCTGAAAATTGAAGGAAAGCCGTAGTGCTCCTCTGCACTGCAGGTTTTTTCTTTTTTCATTATGTAGAAAAGTGCAGCAGTTTCTTTCCTCGGACCAAACTACCCTTCATTCAGCAGTTTTAATATTGCTGCCAGAGGCTGCTGTTCTGTAGAGATTTTTTATTTTTAAAGCATCTTTTTAGAAATTTAAGTGATCCATCATCAGGACGCCTAAAGAAATACATCTCCAAACGCTGAAGCAAACCTGGACAGCTCCGTGCACAGGTTAAGCTAATCTCTAATGCAGATTTAATGTAGATTTAAAAAAACACATACAAGCACTACATTTTAAAAAGCTAAACCTACTTTTTACTGTGCGAAAAACGGTTTTCCGTTCTATGCAAGGACATGTGACAGGTCCTGTTTCCTGTGTAATCCAGTGATTGTTGTCTCTTACTCTCTTAAACCCTGCCTCTGATTGTTTGTCTTTCCCTTTCTAGTCTTGAACCTGCAGTTCCTGCAAATGCTGAGCTGTCCCTAGAAGTGAAACTGCTGGAAGCTACTGATGCTCTAGACCTGGAGCTGCTGCCCCCTGCGGAGAAGATTGCCCTGGCCAGCCAAAAGAGAGAGCGGGGCAATGCCCATTATCAGCGTGGAGACTACGCCTTTGCTGTCAATTCGTATAGCATTGCCCTGCAGATAACGGAGTCTAGTTCTAAAGGTGAGATCTGCCGATGCTCACGTTGACGATGCGTTCCTGTAAATTTAGATTTGGCCGTTATAGTGAAAAAACATTAGAGGAACATTGGTTAAGCCAATAATGCAATGACGCACCATTTCAAAAATAACTCGTACTGTTCTTTTTTAAAAACTTCTTTTGTTCCTGCTGTAGTTGACATTACCCCCGAGGAGGAAGAGGGGCTTTTGGATGTGAAAGTGAAGTGTCTAAACAATATGGCCGCTTCTCAGCTGAAACTGGACCACTACGATGCAGCGCTGAAGTCCTGCGTGTCAGCACTCGAACACCAGCCAGACAACATAAAGGCACTTTTCCGCATGGGCAAGGTGCGCTTAGCTCTCGTGCTTTCGGTTTCCTTCTGTCAGTAAACTCGTTGGTTCTCTTATTCACAGGTACCTGTCTTTGCTTTAGGTACTGGCCTTGCAAGGTGAATACACAGACGCCATCCAGACTTTAAGGAAGGCGCTTAAACTGGAACCAAGCAACAAGGTATTTTTGGCCATCCATCCATTCTCTTTCTCTTATCTTTATCAGGGTCCTGCGGGCGGTTGGGTGAGTGCTATCCCAGCTACATGAGGGGAAAGAGGCGGGGTAGACAGGTCGCCAGTCTGTCGCAGGCCTAACACGGAGACAGACAAGCGTTCACACCCACATTCACACCTATGGGCAGTTCAGCATCACCAGTTACATTACGCAACAGTGCTAATCACCACTGCCCCTACTTTTGGACTTGTGTGATTAATGTTGGCTATATCTTGTGGTGTTGAGAAATAACAGTGTGTTCCTATGGCCAGCAGATGGGGCTATAGGGTAAAGTATATCTGTATTTGTAGAGCCAATTGATCAATTTAAGGGGTCCATCTCCAGATTGTTGCTGTGAATAGGTTCTACTCATATCCAGCACATAAACACTGTTTCTGTTCTGCTTCTACAACTGGGTATACGTGGTTCTTTGGCTACGCGAGGCCGTTTGACGAAACTCGTCTAAACGTGTGGGCTTCTTGGATCAGCTGTAAGCTGCAGCAGCTTGGTGCTCGTGCCCAGAACTCCCCACTTCAGTCCTACACAAATCTGTCAAACAGCACATGGCCTGCATACCTCTTTTCAGCCAACACACACAGTGCAAGTATAATGGAGTGTTTCTGTGGCTCGGGTGAATTGCTAAGTTAATGGGCCTGTGAGAGTAGTTGGGGAAATGCAGCTAAATGTCTGATATCTGCAAATCTGAAACAAGTACAGAGGTGTAGCAAATGGAATAAACCAGAGGTATTAAAATGAAACGTACCAAAGCTACATTTAAAAACAAAGTAGGTTAAGAAACTGAATTAAACCGGGGGGGGGGGGTCAGATCTTATAAGAGTCATCATTGTGTGTCACCACGTTTCTAATTTAGTGCTAGATTTCCCTTTTTAATGCTAAAATGTGCCACAAAAACTGAAAAGACTCCTTAAATAACCCGTGTTCTAACAGCAAGAAGCGGTGACAATACCGCGGCACTCTCGTTATAATAAATGAGGCGGTCTTGGACAGGCGCAGGCGTATGAAGTGACAGGATGACGCACTGTCGTCCTCTTCTCTAATAGACACACTGTCTGCTTTTTTTTTCTTCACTGGTGTCAGCCGTTCACACCCCCATCTCAAACTCGGACGCGTGAGAGATGATTTTCCTGTCTGTTTACTTTTTTGAAATGACATGCGGATATGACGGGTCCAATTTAGACGGCCTTCGAACGTCTCAGCACAACGTTTGGACACACGTGCTGCTAGTACAGGATGTTTAGTTTACCCTTATCATTTCTCTCAGGGACAAGTTAGTCATCTGTCAGTTTTGTGTCTTTGGTGAGCGGTTGATAGTACCATTGCGGCATCTTAGGTGGAAAGTGACAAATCCTCTGTGTTGAAACAATTCCACAGACAGAATACACGGTTAAGTGAACATTACTGTAAACTCAATCTTTGATCAGGTTGTTTTACTAAGCAGAAAAAGTTTTTGTGTCTGAAAACGCTAGTTTGCTTAGTCACTAGCAAGTGACTCATGTAGCAGGCCATCCTGGAACAATAACTAGACCCATATCCTGGAATAATTGTCACCATGTGGGCAAAATGATTTCTTGGAAGACAAAAACATGCATACGCAAATCAAATTTCATGTTTCATCAGGATTCGATTATGTTAAGTGTTTCATCAGTACTGAAAAATATTGGTCGTATTCCTCTTGCAAAGCTCTGTGATGCTGTATTTTCTGCTTATCATCGTCCTGACGTACGTGGGACGCAGAAATCGGCACTCCGGCTGCGAGTCCTGCACGTCAGCAGGTGTGCTAGACTGAAGAGCAGCTTTGAGTCGTCTAATTGTCTCGCCTGTTGTGTGCAGACGATCCACGCTGAGCTCTCCAAGCTGGTGAAGAAGCACTCGGAGCAGCGGGGAGCAGAGCAGGCCATGTATAAGAAGATGCTCGGTAACCCCTCTGATAACAGCATCACGCAGAAACCACGCACCAAGTCTTCATGGGTGAGACTGTCGCTAAAATGCCGAGTTAAACCTGTGGTTTGCAGACTTTTACCAGTATTACCAATAAAACAGGATGTGGAGTTTTGTTTGTTTGAGCTTTTCAGTGAGTCAACAAATTATTCGACTTGCTTAACATGCACTCTACTTCTGTTTCCCCAGGGTCTCAGCTGGAAGTGGCTTTTTGGCGCCACTGCAGTAGCCATCGGCGGCGTAGCCTTATCTGTTGTCATAGCTGCTAGAAATTGATGCGAACCTGTAGCGACGGCCTGACCAGTACCACGCAGCGGGCCAGCCGAAACACAAAAGCACATCTGGCAGTGCCTTCTGACCTTTGGTCAAAGGAGGTGGAAATGTCAGTCGGTCAGTTGCCTCTTCGCCGTCACTCTCTCCTCTCTGCTATGTTTGAGAACTTTGTGACAAATTCGACGTCAACGGTAATGATGTAATATGGGAGATGTAATTCCAACCTTGTAAATGTGTAGGTTTATTAATATCTGTCGTTTTGAATCTTTTCTTTTGCTGCCATCATTTTTCCAGTCTGGTAGTTCAAAGCAATTATCGGAACGCTGAAGCGAAAAGTGTAAAAATAGATTTAAGAAAAAAGAAATCAGCTGCTGTGAAATGTTACCATTTGTTGCTATAGTTCAGTGTCAGATTGTGCATTTGAAGTAATATTTATTATGCAAGAGACACAATTTCACTTTCTAATGGCGCACACACACGCACGTTTCAAATGATGCTCTACATTGTGCACTACCTCCGTGACCCTTTGTACTGATTCTACACACATACACACTATTATTGAAACACCTGTAGAGCAGTACTGCAGTCTTTGGATATATTTAAGTTGATGGGTGTACGCTGAAGATTGTGGGGGTGCAGAGAGATGTTCTTAAAATTGTGCCCACGTCATTAGGAACTACGAAGGAGCCTGCGAGTGAGAAATGCCTCACGAAGAGTCGCAGGTAATGCGGACACCTCTCTGACAGTGGGGAAGGCAACAGTCAGAGGCAGCATACATTATTTAGCACATGACTCCTGGATTACATTTTAAAACCAGGACATTTATTCATGCTCGGTCATGTGTACCATCATTCAACCGCCAGAAAAAGAGAAATATATATATATTTTCCCCTAATTGAGATGCAGTTTTTCTCTTTAAAGTGACAGCAGAGTATGGTACAGGTAATTTCTCAGCAGATGGGTGAAAGTGGAGTTTATTTTTCATTTTCAGTCAATTATACCTCAGTATCACAATTAAGACCAAATGTTGAAGGATGATTCTCTGAAGGCCATGTTGAGTGCGTGCGTGGGTTTGTTTTTTTTCCACCTTTGTAATTTTTTTTGTGTAGTTTGCCTTAAATTAAGTTCCATTTGGTGTTAATTTATTTCACTGCTTTCCTACCTAGAGTAAATGCGACTCCAGTAAATCTGTGCTTTCATCAGAGTAGCTGGTAGTCGCATCAACTCGTAACACTTGCTGATTAAACTAATTATGCCGTTCCATGCATTTGTTAATTTTGTATTGATCCCAATAAAACATGTCGGTCATGAGACTACGGTTTCCTTTGTGTGTCACTTTCTGCCATTGTGTTTCACAGATATTGACGGTTGCACTGATTCATAAAAAGACCGCAGCTGCTCTGCTGTGTCCATGTCTTTTAATAGAGAACGTGGAGAACATGCTCCAGATCATCTGCCCGTCCATTCCGGGGTTCCCCACAGCATCTCCTCCTATCCAAGCATCCTCCTCCGTCACACCAGCCCTCTGCATGTTCTCCTTCCCTACATCCATGATCCTCCTCTGGGCTGATCTTTTCCTCCTGCCTGGCAGCTTCATCTTTATCATCCTCTGTCCAGGATATCCACTCTCCCTCCTTTGCACATGTGCAAACCACCTCATCTCTCTGACTCTGAGCTGTCCCTCTGTTGGACTCATTTCCTGTACTTCTTTCATCACAGCAGCTCTCACTACCAGCTTATAAACCAAAATCACCCTGCTTACACTCACTTCTATACCTCTCTTGTGCTCTTCCGCCTCGTTTCCTCTGCTCATTGCGGCTTCGCTGTTCCACCTATCACCCTCCCATTCACACACAGGTATTCTCTCTTGTTCTTGACTTTTATTCCGCTTCTCTCCGGTGCATACCTCCACCTGCTCCTTGTACATGTCCTGCACCTCTCTCACACACAGTCACTCCTGACTTCCTCATGCAGGATCACACTGCATGAGGACACTCATCTCCTCTCCAAGACACGGTGAAAATCCTTCTCCATCAACACCTCTTGAGTGCTCCTTCTCAGCATGAAGCCAAAACATCACAAAGACAGTTAAATGAATTAAATCAGAGATAGAGTCACTGTCCATGTTTTATTGGTTTACAAGCAGACATTCTCGGGTGTTGTGACTATACCCAAACCATCATGGTGTGTGTGTGTGTGTGTGTGTGTGTGTGTGTGTGTCTTGCATTCAGACATTGACGTTTCGCTGACGTAATTTGATGACCTATCGTTTCCCTCTACCTACGCGTTTCTGCTGGGCAGTGCTGGTTTATATAGTCAGTGTATATTTTTCAGTCGTTAATAAAATGACATATAATTACAAAATATTCAGAAAAAAAAATCCAAGTCATCTAAAATATCAATTAGTTTTAAGTGTTCAAAAATATTGAAACAATTTAACATCGCTCAGTTACCAAACTTATAAAAGCAGCACAGGTGTGACGCTGTAAAGTGTCATCATCATCATCGTCGTCGTTATTATTTCTGAGCAGACACTCGGGCTTTGCCCACGGGGCTTCCTCGCTCCCCGGCTCGTTGCTGCATATTCATTGAAAAGCACCGGGACTTCTAGGTTTACGGCAGAGCGCGTCCGTGCGCGTGGTGGTGGGAGCGAGAGCAAGATGGCGGCGCTGAAGGAGGAGCAGTGTTACGGACTGTCCTGTGGAAGAGTGAGCAACGGCAGCAATGTCTCCGTGTTTCACGTCAAACTCACTGACAGCGCGCTGAAGGCGTTCGAAGCCTACCAGAGCAGCAGGGTAAGCGGCGCCTTTTCGGTTCCGTGCCGTCCCGGTCGGCTCCCGAAGTCCGTGCTGGCGGCTGTGACAGGCGGAGGGAGGTCGGTCCCCGCTCCGCCTGCCTTCACGCTGAGGTCCACGGCCGGTTCGGTTTGATGAGTGTGTAGTTTAGCGAGCCCCGGCTGTGGCGGGGTGCTCGGTGGGTTTTCCGTGTTTTTGTAGCTACACCCAGACACCCCTCACTCCAGCCCGGTGCCACTGGACCCGCAGCCCGCTTACTTCATCGCGTTGGGCTGCTTGTTTCAGCCTCTCTGTGTAAACTTGGTATCGGCCACTTGTCTTGCTTAAACACGTCTTTTATAACGTAAAAGAATTATCAGTGAAAATTAGTCATTTATGGCGCGTGTACAGATGTTTCCAGAAAGTTTGGTACCCCTGTCATTTCTCTCTTTCTGTTTTTTTGGGGGGAAGGGGGGAAGGGGGGGAGGAGGGCAACCCTTGCTAGCTAAACTAGCCACCAAACTGCCCACACATGAGGCTATCTGGTGCCGTCGGCTATCTGAGCCCTGTCCGCTCACTTTAAGCTGTTACCTCTCTCAAAGCCTTGGCTCGGCTGTGAATACTTTGGAAAAGTACTCGGTATTCATGCGAAACATGGGCATTTTTTTTACCCAACCCCCCCTTCTCACATCCAGTAAATGCTCATCATGTTCAGTTTACAGCTTTAGACATTGTCTGAAGTTACTGGACACTAGATTCAGCTCGTGGGTTTCTGGTTTCTGGGTTGCTTTTTGCTCTTACTCGGCTTCTTGTGTCCACAGCTTTAAGTCTGATGGTGGCCATCTAACGTTTCAGCTTCTATAAATATTTGACAGGGAAAAGCTGACAGGCCAGGAGGAAAGGGCCTTATCTCCAGCTTCAGTAGCTGTGTACAGCAGGACTGCAGCTGACAATCCACAACAGTAAACTGTGACAGGTAACTGGGTGGCCACTAGTTGTAGGAAGAGGTCTGCCTAATCAAATACAAGGCACATGGAAGGAATGAGCATTAGAAGGTATCTGTGATGGTTATATTAGGAAATGATGATCATTTAGGACTTTGGTGTTGTGATTTAGAGATCTGTTAGCAGTGCATTTGTCCACGATTTTATCAAAACACATGCCATGTGAGCTTTCTTACGTTACCCGCTGAAAACGTGCCATACCGATTGTCCACTGTTGTTACCAGCCTGACTGCTTCCCATGAAAACTTTCATCATCTGGCATCTGCCTCCAGTATTGTAGAACTGGATTCTTAATTTGACCACAACCTGAAGATGTGTTCACGTACTGCAGCTGCAGGTATTTTTAGCTCTCGTGAAGGTGGCAGAAACTTATTATTATCTCACAGATCTTAAGCTTTAGTGTTTAATCATGCCTTCCTGATATTTCACAGGGGTGCGGTTTAAAAAAACACAACTTTAGAGCTGAGAGTTCATTGTAGATATGAATATGTTAGATTAGTTGAGCAAATTGTTAAAACTGTGGAACACTTGGTATTTATTTGGCAGAAATGCTAATTTAACTGATTATTATGGTTATCGATGGGTGAACCTGACAGAAAATATCTGGCAATTTATTTGATTTTTAACTTTTTATCTGTCCGAGTGAATTAAACCATTAATCTAAGAAAATGCTCTCCTCACAGCTCCGTCTGTGTCCTGTGCCTGTTCCACGGTGGATGTCAAACTCTTCTGTTTGACAACCAAGCTGAATTTTCCACATGTATTTTTCCCAATAACATGACTCTGTAACCCACCAGTGGGGAGAACCGCTGCCCTTCTAGTACGTTTGTTGGCCAGATGAACATTATGGCAGTTTTCTATGAGCTGTGGGAGGTCACAGTGCCATTGCCTACTGATTTGGTAACACTGTCTTAACTGTGGGACTAGAAATTCCCTTAGGAGGCAGCTGGTCGTTGCTACCTCCAGAAATGGGCTCCAAACACTGAACTGGCAGAGCTTTGAGGATAAACTGCTGCCCAGTGCTCATCCAATCTGCAAAGACTCAAATTTGCATTAAACAACTCAGAGTACACAGGAAATTGGTCAGCTGGAAGTTTCTTTTGCTAACATGGATGTCAGAGGAATTGAAAACGTGTTTTACAGTCCAGAAGATGCTCTTCTGAAAGTGGCCCTTGAACTGACGTGCAGACGTGTTGCTAAACTCGTATAGCTCATTGTGAGCTTATCCTGACCTCTTTCCCTGTTATTTGACTTAACCCTTACTCACAGTTTGAATGACTGTGCTACTGACTAATCAGATGTGTGGACGATATAGAGAAGTGAGTGGTTTTGGAGTAGTAAGGTGATAGAAACTTTGCTGCCTCATTGTGGGGACGTTGGCTCTTGGCGGGCTCAACGGTTCACGATTCACATTCAAACTTTTTGTGTTGAGTGGCATCTCTGAGGTCGGCAGTTTCTGAGCACTTGCTTAGTTTTGGGATTGCAATATGCCAATAAGCACAGGACTGCAGAGGCAGTTAAGCACTGTTTTTATGACTTCAACAGGTTCATTGGACAGATGATGAGAGATTATTAAACCACCCATGTGACACAGAACAGTCCGGCATAGGTGTGCACGTGTGTCCTCTAAAGAAGATAAATCAGTCTTATAATGTTAGTAATGTAGGTGTCTGCTGTGTTAATTACACAAATGAGAGCTTTACATATTTAAAAGCACTGGAATGAAATCCAAACAAAGGCTAACACTGGGGCTCAGGAGCGGTGCTCTTCTTAGCTGAAGACCCCGTCTTCCTACGTTCACATGCCATAAATTGTGGTAAGAGTTGTTGGACTGACGTCAGTTTTGGGATTCTTATTTGCCTGTGGTTGGCTGTTATCCGTTTTCATTAGCTCATAAATACAAGAACTCTGCCTTCATTTGAATAAAAAGAAATCAACAGGATCATCTGAGACTGAAGCTATGTGCAGTTTACGCTCCCTTTGGTCCGTATGGTCTATCTCCGCTGTTGTTTCTCAGAAACATCCCTATCACTCATGCCACTGCCCCAAACCTGAGCCTAAATTGCCTTCAGTGTTGCTTTTTCCCCCCTTAGAGTTCCTGATTGTTCTAACATTGGCTGGCACCCAACTGCTGGGGTGAGCTGGAAGAGGAAGAGAGGTGAACTCTTAATTGTGTCATAGTGAAGTCACTACACGCTTTGCTTTGTGGGAGAGCAAGAAATTTTTAAAGGCTTATTGATCACATTCCTCTGTAAGCTAACAAAATACAAAACACGGGACCAGATGGAAAGCTGATTCAGTTCATTTAGATGCTGTATTAGTCTAATAAAGCATGTCTTGTTGCACTGCTGGCTGAATGAGACGTGACTGTCAGCTGGGGTTTTTTCTTGGTATGTCTGAGGACATGGTGAACTGGAGCTTCTGCTACGGGACTGCCAGCAGAGACTCACTCGCTCTTTTTTTTTTTTTTTTTTTTTTTCCTACCAGCTGTGACATAAGCAAGGAAATGAGTAAGGCTACCCGGCATCACTGAGCTGTAGGTTATGGAGAGTACAGATAAGTTTTTAATTATGTCTGTATGACTTTTATAGCACAGTACTAGAAACAACAGCTTGACTAGTGTGCTGAAATAGTACTTGAGGGTTTTTGTTTTTTTTTCCTATCTCAAAAGACAGTTTCAAATCTAAAACTTAACATGTCCATCCATCAAAGAGACAGCCTTTTGTTCAAAAGCCCCCATACAGGTGCGTGCTCTCTCACGCACACAGACCCACCTCACCCCTCTGTTTTGACAATAGAAATGCCCAATTGACCTTCGTCTTAACGACAAACTCACTTCTAATTCACTTTTACACCACTGTCATAAGGTGTAATGACTTGAAGACTTTCACACAGTATCTGCACAGGGAACCAAGCTTCATTCGGTAATGATAGATTTTACAAACATTTGGCATGACAATAACTTAAACCAGGAATACTGGTGAGGGGTAACTAGTCCCAGTGGCATTGACAAGTCATTTGTGTTGTAGTGAGAGGAAAAGAATGAATTTTGTATTCATGAGGACAAACATCAGTGCTGGCATCGGTCCCGTGATGATCTGTGGTCTGGATTTATGTGCAGTATATTCCACATTTTATTCGCTTGAAGTCCTGAACTTTATAAAGAGTTGTATGAGATGTGAGTGCGCTCCGTTAAATCTAGTTCTTTGTAACCTAAAGCGGCATTTGTCTGATACGTGTAACCGAAAGCATGTTTTGCCTTTAAAATTGTCAGGATAGAAAGTTGTTGAATTGCTTAAATTGTTGTCCAGAGCTTAAATTTCTTCTCTAGATAAAGAACTTTTGAATTTCTCCATCATAGGGGAAAAATTGACACCCTTTCTGTTGTTTTTCATCTGTAAGCATAAGTTTTAACGGTGACGAATTCTGAATTAAAGCACTTGTAACTAAGGAAGTTGTAAGTAAGCTGGGGGCTTGGCCACCTAACCCCGTCTCAGACCTTATGGGAACGGTAGGGAAGGTAACAGAACCTGGGTGGGGATTTTGTTGCATGAATCCAGTTGGCTAATGCCAGCGCTACGGTTATTTAAGGAATGCTTACTCCTCAGTTTCAGCAGAGCATGGGACACTGCAAGAGATGACCATAACCACTAAGGCCAAATACGACTCTAAATGTCATGGTGTTCCTGTGCCTTGTGGCAAGGTTACCACAAGTGACAATGTCTCCATGACCTGGTATGTCCTTTCCAAGAGCTCAGTCAGTGCATGGGTCATGGTTTGGTCTTTTAATTTTTAATCATACGTGGAGCATCATAAATGCTTAAAATAGGCACAAATGAGCAGTGTGACTGTGGCGCCAGAACAAATTATATGCACATTTGAGTTTTATTCACACATAACCTTCATTTTTAAAGGTGTTACTTCGCTCAGTGGGTTGTAGCGATAAAGAATAAATGCCCAGACGTAATACATGAAAGATTGCTTCATCAATTCAGAAAACCTGAATTAGGCTGGACCTTGAAGAAATATCTGCCAATTCAATGCAGGCTTTTCCATATTTGAAAAGACTGAGTTTGAAAGGAGATTCCTCTTTTATGTTCACGTCTATCCTTGTGTGTGTTTCTACCTCAGAAAGCGGGTTGGAACACACACAATGATTATTCTCGTGTTGGACCTCCGACACTGTTGGAGTAAGAAAACAGAATTTTTCCATCTGTAGGGTGTCAATGTAGCTTAACTACATACACTGGACAGTGTTTACACTTTGCATGTGCTAGCTCAAAGATCAGTTCACACAGATTAAAATTAACAGGCTTCACAGGTCGGTTGCACAAATGAGGTACATTCATTTCTTACACTTTTTTTTTTTTTAATTTAAATGAGTAGCTCTGAGCTACCTCCCACCATCATTGCTACTTCCCAAACTCAATATATTACTGTAAGATCACGGACAGATTACTTTTAAAAGCCAGGAAACGAAGAACAGTGCAAATGTGGTTTGCATGGCAGTGGTTAAGTTGTCACAAAGCTGTACGGAGGGTTGTCCAGCTGTTTTTGCTCTTCACCAATGATGCAGCATTATTAAAAACATGCAGGTATTTCATTGCCAGTAACACATTGTGGTGAATGTACTGCACGCAGATGTGGTCAAGATAGTGTGCTGAAGTTCAAACTGGGTGTACTACGTGTTACGCATAATACTACCTGAGTCCTACGCGTAACACGCAACGTGTACGGGCAATTTTGACAAATAAAGGATTAATTGATTGGATCAAAATGGGTGGAAAGGTGATTTAAGTGACTGTGAACATGGTTGCTGGTGCCAGATGGGCTGGTCTGAGTATTGTTGAATCTCTGCCACAAAGGCCTGTCTCAACGTAAAACACGGTACAAGCTAGTATTTGCAAGGTATACCAAATAAAGTGTCCAGTGAGTGTACAGCTGTGCATTTTCTAATTGAAGTATTGCAGTACCATGGTGATTTGCATAGCTGTCTTACTGTTGCTTGCATACATTTTCCCATGACACACAGAGTTGGAGGTGGACACCGCCGCCTGCTATGGCCGATATAGAAAACTGTCCATATGAGATGTGTTTGAAAAGTTCTGGTCCATAAAAAAAATCAAAAGCCTGAGATGATAAGTCTCTGGCTGCTAGGTTTAGAACTTTTGAAGTTCTATGAGATCCCCTCAAAACTGTGCATCTGCATTAATCCCTGGATTCCTGCTTGGAAATTGTAAAACTTCTCAAACAAAGCTGGAAGCCTGCCTCTCATCACCAGTAATGATCCATTGTACAAATTCAGGTCAGTGTGAAACAGAAGTTGAAGTTCGTGGTGAAATAGAGGTCACAGTCCAAGTGGTCATAAAAGGATTTCCAGGGATCTAAAAATATCACCCAGGCTGGAAAACTGTCAGGAAATGCCAGAGACGATGACCTTAAACATGAGAACGACCACGTTTTTACCATTTTCATTTTTGTAGACCTGTTCTCTGAACTCCCTGCACACTGGTACTATAATCACCGTTGGTTACATATTTCATAATGTTCAATTTGCAACACTATTATCATGAGATTTTATTAACTTACTGCAGGAAGCTCTCTTATTGCTACACTAGTAATCTCAGTATTTAAAAAAATCTAACATGTGGTTTGTTGCTGGCTGTATCAACATGGTGTGAGATGCGGCAACCAGTCTCTTCAGCACAGCCTGAGTGTTCATATTGTTGTACTAATTAAAAAGTCCAGCTACTACTAATGATCCTGTTTATTTAAAAAAAATCAAATCTTAGTTATCAGTCCAGGGAATTCAGCCCAGCTTAATGGTCTTAAGTGTGTAAAAAGTTTATAATGACAAATGAAACATTTTCTGCATAATTGGTAAACTTACTGTTTTGCCCATTTGCTTGTTTTTGCTCTTCTGGAGCCTCTGAATGCCTGCTGAGTCTCCACTTTCACATCACTTTTGTCAAGGCCTTAGAAGAAGAAGACTATTTGAAGAACTTCTATTAAGATCTTAAATGAGTTTAGTTTGTTTTGCTCACTTCAGTTTTCAGAGAAATGTCTCTCTTTGTGATGAGACTGCTTTCTGTTTTTATACTCAAGTTTTACATACATGTAGTAATTAAACAGAGAATAAAAGCTTAGGGTGACACAAGGCGTAGTCTTTTGTTTTGTTTTTAAATTGTTGTGCCATAAGCGTATGTTTAAAAAAACAAAACAAAAAAAACCTGTCAGATGCCATGTGCAGATTATGTGTGCACCATTTCTTTGTTGCAGGGGTAAAGTAATGCTTCAATTCAAGCACGCGATCAAAAGCTCTGCATCAAAAGATGGAAAACTTTAAACCCTTCAAAGGGTTTCCTTCTAGAGGTGAAGATCCTCTTACAGTAAATAGAACACAGAGTTAGCCCAATTATACGTGTGTGCTATTGTGCTGCTCATCTGCCACGTCTATTTTCAAGGTTTAGACACGCAAAAGAAGCACTGCAGAAATGCACGCACACTTCGTATTATGACTAGGAACACCCAGTACCAGTTTACCCCTGCAGAGTACATGGCACATAGTGCTCTTTCCACCTCTGAAATCCTAGACAGGTGGAGCACCTTAAAAGTGTGACAGTGATGCAACTAAACACCTGACAGTGTGGGTGCTGCAGTCATACCCATGGGGATTTAGTCCTGGCTATTCCTGTGCACATTCACAACCAAACAAAGACATGCCTTTACTTCCCCTGCAGTCTGCATTGTTGGAGAGTTGCACTTGTGTAACTAATCAAATTCACATAGTTTCTGGGTGGTAATTTCCTGTGTGCCATCTAGTTTTTGACCCTGTCACATTAATAGTCCAGAACCCCTTTAGATTGTTGTTATTAAGCTTTTAAAAAGATTGTGGCCAAGCAGGCTAATGATGTGTTTAATGAAATGTTTGGTAACTCTGAGCAAGGTTTGATTAGGAAATACCAAAATCTCACTAACAAGATCTTACAAGCTCAGGTCAGGGTTTACTGTTGTTTTTCCTTTTAGGGAGGACAATTGCAAATTATAAGCATGCCAAGGACTTCTCACTGAATAAATATCTGAACTGATCATTGACAAATTGGATAACTTCTGAGGATGCCTAATGCAGTCTAAAGCTGTGACGTCAATAAAAGGAGCTAAGCCTTCTTTACCCCAACTCTTAATTTGCAATTAACTTGATCTAATGTTTGGAAATCAGATTTGAAAAGATGTTTTTCATGAATTGTTTTTCACATAGTGTCTGCTACTCCCTAACTGTTGGATGTAAACATTGCATAATGTATGAGAGACTCCATTCTGACTGAGTAATACTCTGATGCAGTGCAAAACCGAGCTGTACTAAAATCAGGTGTGCCCCAGTTGAGGTTATAACATAAAAAGCGTTTGACCTCCTCCCCCTCCTCTTTCTTTAGAAATGAGCACATGTGGTTAGACTTGAACACTTTTCTGCAGTGACTGATGAGGTGTGAAGACGGGCAAAAGTAAGTCTGTGTCCTGCTTCTCTGCACGTCCAAAACAGAAGTGGCGGTAATGTGAAGTAGCACTCCGTTAGCTATGTATTGTGTTTGTGTTGTGGATGGGGATGTCGCTTCAAAGCTGGCCATCAATCGTACGTTACAGTTGAAAAGGACTCGTTCTACATACTTTTTGAAAATCAAGTTTTAAATCATCATTTGCTGTTTTTAGTACTATAGGGGGAAAATAAGCACTCAGAAGTTAAGCTTTCATTTTGACAGATTTTTAGTTTCTTCATTAGCTCTTTGGCACCAAGTCCCTGCTGATCCTCATTTCCTTGCTAGTAGGCACTGTGTGGGGACATCCGCATGCTCGGTCTGAGGCCAGGAGCTGTACTGTGTCCCCAAGGTTAGCTCTGTGGAACGTTCTGGGCTCAGGTCCCAGAGAATAGTGACATGTCAGCAGCCCATTCAAACGAACAGGCTGAGGGTAGCAGTATGTTAGCATTGCTGGGAGGGGGAGGGCATAGGGTGCTAAAACTGGTGCTGCGTTAAACATTGCAGGGGGGAGACCAGGGAGACTGGCTCCATGAAAGGTGTGGTGTCCCCGGATAGGCTGTGCTTTTTTTTTTTTTCTCTCTCTCTCTCTCTCTCTCTCTCTCTCTCTCTCTCTCTCTCTCTCTCTCTCTCTCTCTCTCTCTCTCTCTCTCTCTCTCTCTCTCTCTCTCTCTCTCTCTCTCTCTCTCTCTCTCTCTCTCTCTCTCTCTCTCTCTCTCTCTCTCTCTCTCTCTCTCTCTCTCTTCTTCCTTTCTTTTGGTTTCTAATATTATGAGTTTAGTACAGTATAAGCAGAGTTGCTTTGCCAGGATCACTTCGCTTCGTTCCCTTTGTTCCGCAACAAAGTCTTTAACTTCAAATAATAGAACTAGAGTCTCTGAGACACTGCTGCTTCAAGTAGCAGTCTTTCTTTTTTTACAGTGCATTATGTTTAACTAGTAAACAGTGAACACACAGCGAGGTTAAGCTAGGCTTTTAAAGCTGTTACCAGAAACCAGTTCTGGAAAGACTGCATTCTTTTTCCGGATTCAGTACAGTTCAGTTAAATAGCATCAAATCACAACAACAGTCACCTCAAGGCTCTTTATGTTGTAAGGTAAAGACCCTACAGTAATACAGAGACCCCAGCAATCAGGTGACCCATTATGAGCAAGCACTTGGCAACAGTGGGAAGGAAAAACTCCCTTTTAACAGGAAGAGCTCTTTGGCAGAACTGAACATGGCAGATGGCTGTCCGTCGGGAAGGTGCCACACATCACAACTTAATGCGTGCCCAGGCTGTTTTTCAGACGCCGTTGAATCTTACAGGAGTGGATGGATTCTTGAAAGAGTGGCTGCAGTTAAGGGAAGGGAAATTAAAGGGTGTGCCAAAAGGTATTTAACACACTTCTATTTTGGATCATCAGAACAGTTTCTTTGAGTCCAGCACTCCCAGCTGAGCTATTAAGCAATAATTATAAATCAGCTTTACAGCAGACTTGATGATCGTTTTAGCAGGGATAGTGTTATCCCTGCATGCACGCATGTGTGTGTGTCAAAACAAGCTAGAAACACACACACCAGGAGAGTTAGCAAAACCAGCTGAAGCCTCCAAAGTTCTGGCAGAAGGGTTTAGGCAGGATTTGCACAGCTTGTCTAGATTTCCTTCATAAAATGGAGAAAATTCCTTTACCAGAATTAAGAATTGTTTCCATTGAACTGCAGCTTTTTTTTTTCTTTCTTTTTTTCCTCAGAGGAGGCAGACCTTTATGCTGTTGAAATGTTGCTTGGGAGTTGTGTATAGTGTTTGACATCTGGATTACAGTGGATTACAGAAATGAATGGAAAAAGGCCCGGCTTTAGTTGAACGATTAAGTCATTCAGGAGGGTTCAGTACAGTTTAATGTTGCAGTTGATTATGCCCTTTAATTAATTAATTAATTGATTTTTAAATAGTTCTTTCAACCAATATTTATGCGGAAAAACAGTTAAGCTAATAAGGTCCATTAACTAATTTAATGGTTGTAGCATTTGTCTAAACCTGCTCCAAAGGTCCAGCATTTCTTGGAAGGAATTAAGGACGTTGCACAGGTGTGTGTGCTGTGATTGGACAGTGAGCGTTGCAGGAGTAATGTAAACCTTTTCAGGCACATGTCCAAGTATGCATGGGCGTGTCACAAGCCTAACATTAAAGGCATATAAGCCAGGTAGCACATAAGGGATCTTCGTAGCTGAAGTAACGTCACACACTGGTGATTTTCAAATGTCGAGCTGATTATTTCGCAATCGCCGTAGTTTAAATCCAGATCTGATGTGTAAAGGATAGAGCTGTGTGGCCACGCTGTAGAGGTCTGTCAAAGACGAGTTAACCATGCGCTAAAGCGTATCTGTCTGCTGTTTAGCTCTAAATAGGACAAAAAAATCCACAAAATGAACATTTTACAGTATTAAAGAAGACCTTTAAACTAGTGACTAACACCATAAAATCATTGGAGAGCTTTTACTGAGGTCACATGTGACACGAGGAAAAAATTTCCCACAATTTTATACAGATCGGTTTTGTATTTGAACTCTTTCAGTACCCTTCATGATGAGTTCGTCACCATGGTATATATCAAAATGTGGTTTGATGACCATCAGAATAGTTTGTGGGCTTTTCCAAAGGTAGTTGGATAGGCAGAGACCATCCTCACTAGCGTCTGAGGCATAGCCAATCAACTTTGTCCATAAGAAATATGCCAGAAACCACTCAGTTCAGAAAAGAGCTTCAAGAGTTCCTCCTAGTAGGCTTTTAATGGGTAGAGACGTGCAGTCGTTCTGCACCGGCCCTTATGCTAGAAATGTGGTCCATACTATTAAGGCCTGAAATTAAAAAATAAAATGAAATTTAAGTGAAACCACACAGAATAGCAACTCACTTATCTTTATATGCAAGTGCTGGATCTCTGGGTCAGGCTCAGGCAAGAATACACAGCATGTTGTGTCTTTAATAGGCTTACCCTCCCTTGAACTTTTTAGTACTCTCACTTGATCACATTTAATCCACTAAAGCAGCATCAGAAAAGCCAAAGTGCTGTTTAAATGTTTAACGGTACTTACAGTACCCACAGTACCTGTAATTGTGAGGCTGACGCCCCAAAACGGCTTCATCTGGAGCCACCGGCACTGTCAAAGGTCCAATTTAGGTTGAAGCAAACAGCTGATTGATTAATTTTGACTTTCTGTGCCGCTCCCTGCTTTGTCTTAGCGTCAGCACCAGATTTTTTTTAAGAATGCACGTGTATTATTATTATTATTCTTTCTCTTCTTCTTCCTAGCGGTTTATATCCCGCGACGCAGGGTCCGCTATCTTGCATGCCTTCCTCCACTTCTTCCTATCAAGGGGGTCTTCTGGTGTAACATTCACAGCCTTCATATCATCCTTGTGTTACGGGTTCGAAATTGAGGACGAGAGTAAAACAATGATGGTCCAGAAGAGGTCGGTCAAACAATTGATTTTAATGAATGCACGCAGCGTGGAGAGGTGCAAACTGCAAAACATCAGTTGTACATCTCTACCCAAAATACACTCTAGATTGCTTTTATCCCATCAGGGTATTGTAACGCCCCCTCTTGCGTTTACAGTCACATAATTTGCATGTACAGAACATTCATGTATTTTAAGAGATAACTGCAGACACAGAAGTTCCCCATCCATCCAAATATGGTGAAGATCTCAGGCCTTTGAGGTCCCCATGGACTGGACATCCTTTCGTCACCTGTATCTAAGCAAACTCAAATACCACAAGAAGCTGAATACATTCAGGCCTTTGCTCAGCTACTATTTTACTGTAACAATATACTCAGGCTATGGGTTATGATATATATATATATTAACTCAATCATTTTAAAGTAGTTATAACTGCACCTGTAATAAACATGTTAATATTTGATTATGATAACCCCTGTAATACTAATTATAACATAATGCCAACAGCTTCAATAAATGCTTTGATGAAATGATAATTAATGTAATGTTAAGGATGATGGTTATATACAGTTCAGCAGTGACCTAATTTCTTTAAATATTACAATTCCCTCTCTTGATGTCTCTCCAGAGACATCACCACACCATTTCCTTGTGTCACTCCTCGACCCATTCTGTCACCTCTACATCCATTAATGGCATCATGGGCCCCGAAACCACCATTCCCAGGTCCACTTCCTTCGCTCTGACCCTCTCTAGCCGTCCTCTGACTCAGCAAATCAAAAAACCACCTCATGTCCTCTAGGTGGTCCAGTAATAAAACACCAGCTCCCACTTGAAAACACTTCATGCTTAAGTGGTCTCTGCTCCTTTTCTGGGTCCCTCTCTAGTGGAAATCTTCTCCTGTAAGGGATAAAAAACAAACAGCCTCTCTCTGCTACACCTTACTAACCTACTGTGTTCATCTAAGGTTCCTGTCATTATTCAAAGTTGGTTCACAACATCATGTTCTGGGCTCTATCCATTATATTAACTTTACTTAATCTCAATACTCTTTATGTGTGTGAGCAACGCTTTTAGTTTTATTAAACACAGAGTAAACTACACACCATCCCCCTGTCAGCCTAAATCTCCGCTAAAAAGCACACTTCAAAGTTTTCTATCAGGATTTACGCCTCTTTTGGCCTCAAGCATATACATAACATGCAAAAGTTACTGTTAATGCCAGTTAGACAAGTTTCCATTATCTACAACATTTTGTTTCACCCGGCTCACCCTCACACATTTCCTGTTCACTTATTGCATATGTATCTTTAACACCTTTTACCTCAGTACTGGCTAAGCAGAAACAAAGCACCATGTATTCCACCTTTACCCTCCAAAATAAATCTATGTCATGTTTGTGTCTGTAAGCATGTTTTGCATTCATTCATTACACTCCACGCCATTCCTGCAAGTTAGGAGCTGTAAATTTAAAAGCTACATAAAGTCCAGGCCTTCGGCCTGGCCTATATTCAAATCATGTGTGTTTGTAAGCGTGCATGCAATTAACCTGCTATGTTCTCATCTTCCCTCAACATGTATCACCTGGACACTCTCGCCAGTGAAGCTTAAGACCCTTTGGACGGAACATCAACTCTAAACAAGCACAGTTATGCTTTGTGTCTGAAATAAACTCAACCTGTAAATAGAGACATCACTGTTATCACAAACATATTCAATACTATTAAAATAATACTGTACAACCTGTTATTAATGCAGGCATCATAAGACACATTATATGATAGCAATAAAAGAATCTCTAAATCCCAAATCCCAACAGGTCCTGTTTTTAAATCTTCCCTGACTTTCCCTTCAAGTTCTGCTTTCTTAGTACAATAATTAGGTCCTCCTAATCCCATTAAATCTGCCATATTGATTCCTTCATGTGTAAGTGTCAGATTTCGAGCATCTAAAACTTTACTCAGTCTCTGTTGTGCTAATGATGTCATAGTTAAAACCTGCAAGTTCACATAAGCCACCACACTATGTTAGTCAGAACTTTTAGTGAGTATTCTCTCCCTACATGTGCTGTTTCCTATATTATTTTGGCAACCCCTGCTGCATGCTGTGCCTTGCTTCTGTTGGACTCCACCTTATGTTAACCTACATAAGTACCTGTCTTAAAAGCGACCTCTGCACAGCTCAGACGCCAGTTGCAAGAGCTCTCTAACATTAGAATCATCAGCTGTGACTTATATAGTGTTATTTCGGTACTTTATACTTCACACATTTGAATGTTGTTTATATGGGGAGTTCCTCTTTTTGTGTCTATATTTATTAATATGCCTTGTGCACTAAAACTTCCTGTTTTTCAGTCTGGCTGAGCACCTGTTTGTGAGTAAAAGGTGGCCTTGCTCTACAAGCCAGCCTTCATTATTAAAGTACATAAAACAAGATAATAGGCAGGTTCATAATAAAAATATAGCTTTTGTTCCTAACACCAGTCCCCGTTTTTTCATTTCTCCCCTGAGAAATGAACTAATTCCTAGTTTATGACATTTAAGTTTACTTCAATACATTCCCATTTAATTTTTTATATAGCGCCAAATCACAACAAAAATTGCTTCAAGGTGCTTCATATATACAGAGAAAAACCCAACAATCTTGTGACCCCCTATTGAGCAAGCACTTTGGCAACAGTGTGAAGGAAAAACTCCCTTTTAACAGGAAGAAACCTCCAGCAGAACCATGCTCAGGTACGGGCAGCCATCTGCTGCAACCGCTTGGCGTCAGCTAACAGAGACTTTTGAAGAGAAATACTTAATATTTAATAATCCACATTTCACTATTTTATTCTTCGGTTCAAATTTTTATTCTGTATTGTTCTTTATTTGTTATTATTTATATTCAGATTGTTTATTGCTAGTCTTGGTTTGTTGTTGTCTGTTTGGGAGCTGACATAGTCTCTATGGATAAGCGTCTTTTGGTGGAGTAGCATCAGGAGAGAAGCTCCAGAGAGGCATCTTCCATGTTAAACACTAAAATATAACAAAAGAGATCTCCTCAACGTGTTGTATATTTTTAATGTTTCCTTATTATTTTGTCATAAAATAAATCAACCAAATAACTTAAGCTGTGCGACAGCACCGTGCGTTTACGCCAGGCTGTGAGCTGCCCTGAAGCTACACCCCCTTTTACCCCATTTAATTTCTCAATCTTACTTTAAACTATTCCTGACCTTCTCCTTCTCTCATCTGATCATCTCAAGTACGTCCTGTACCAAATTTGCTTCCTCTTTTCAAGTCCCACATTTAATTACAAGCTCTAACACATTTGCCCTATATGGCTATTCCGACGTGTTTCCTGTCAACTTAACAGAGTTATTCTCAAAACTCAGAGCTGAAGTTCCCCTTTCCTAAGTCTGTATGTTCTACAAGAGAGCAAGTCGGTAAACAAGTTTATCATCACAAAGGTTATTAGGTAAAGGTCACGTAGACATTTGCTTAGTAACCCTAAAAGAGCACATTTCATGTAGCTAATCGCATATATTAAGACCCCCCTTTTTGTGACACATCTCATGTGTTACAAACTCAAAATCCTTCACTCAGGTTAGGGAATTAAAAGAAAAGTTAATCATATCATATTAGGTATAGTTGCTCCGGGCCTTCAAACCTGTGTTTAAGGAATGAAATCAAATTAATCATCATGTCAAAATCCCTTCTTGGCTCCATCCACAGCCTGCATCCTTGAAACGTCCTATAAACAAAAGCCTGTATGTTAACTAGAACATCACCTTTTATACTCACTTTCTCCACTTATGATCCAACCTGTGTTATAAAGGAAAAGTTAAAACAGAACAATTATCAGTCATGTGTCCAACCTTAGTCCAGTCTTTTGTCAGTGTCCAGTCAGTCCAACCTATGGTCTGCCTGGTCCGTCCATTCACCTGTCCATTCCCACACATTCACTCACACGCATTAACATCGGGTATTGGTAGACTTCCGCACGAATAATCAGATTTTCCACTTTCAGCAAACTCAGTATATTTATATAATCATTTATTTTCCTTTTACTCGTTTCTAGGAAAATAGTTCTTTATACTTTTGGACTGGATTGGCTCGCTGCAATCCTCTTCGACAGGGACCCACAATCTGACCCATTGTAATTCGGAAAAGGTCACCTTACTTTTTGTTTTCCTGAGACTATTGTCGGCGCCGTTATTCATTGTTGTTTTTTGCAGGCCTGCTTAGAACAAAAATGAGAAAAAAGAGAGCTGAGTATTAGCTCATCAAAGTACAAAACAAAATCACCTGACAGGTTTTTTCTTTATAAGTGCACTGTTACAAAACCCCTTAAACATGTCCATGTTTATTAAAACTCCCTCTTTAAAAATAAAACAACAACCTCAAAAAATCTTCAACAATCTTAAATTTCAGCCATAGAACACACCCAAAACGTAAAAAGCTACACCGTTTCGTACACAATATCCCCCTTTAAGCACTTTACCAAACTCACATTCAACCAAACATATAAGCACGTTCTCACAATATGTCAACACTAATTTATATACCTCTTAATCAAATTTTCACCTCGTAACAGTCTACTTCTCCTCTAAGGTCTCAATCACACACACACACACACACAGGAAGCTCCTCTGTCGTCACTCACTCCCTTGTCATACAGCTTCGTTTCAGTTATTCCACAACTCTATTTTATCCAAGTGTGTTTTAAGTGTATTTTCTTCAACATTCACACTATTTTAACACTCATAAAATTAGCAAGCTCATTTAATTACATATGTTTGTGTTCTTAGCCAGGTTTTAATCACTATCTATGCATTACTCTTCACGAGCTTATCTCTGTAAGGTTAGTGCATTTTCTGTTTGTATGTGTGATTTTTATAAATGTTTATTCGTGATCTTTGTGATCTCGTAAATGTTTCTTTTGCAGTGTTTCAGACTCCTTTTTACAGGGTGTGTTTTCTCTCTCTGGCTCATCACTGGTCATTGTTAGTGGCATTTCCCCTTCGCCTGTACCCAGCGGCTTTACCCGTTGAAGTCCCGTCTCCTCCAGTGACTCCAAGGTCACTCCGGGACTTAGGTACAAGCAATCGTGACTGCGCCTTGCCTTAGGTCGTCCCAGGGTTTCGAGGTGGGATCTTACCCGTCATGGGCTGTCCAGCCTTCCATGCTCGCCTGATACAGGGGCCAACTGGGCAAGGGTGTTATCAGGTCTGGGGGACACACTGGTTCTGGAAATTAAAGGAGTGTAAACTGCTTTCTTTATTTCATGTGTGTATTAAACTTTCCAACAATAATTTCACATGTAACAGTTTGTGTACGTGCGTTTTCACTTCATTAATGTAATTGTTAGTTCATGTATTTATTTCTCTCGGTCTGTCTCTTTTCTAAAACCTGTAATTAATATAATTTTATTACTTTATTACTTTTCTTAAAACATGCATTCGCTTAATCTTCTTAGAATTTAAGGTCTGTCTATTTCTCTGGGTGCTCCCCTGACATCATCAGTCACACACACACCTTCCTCTCACACACACAGCAGCACAGTATTTCCTGTTTCTCTTTCCTGTTTCTACAAATTAATCAAACCCTTGTTTTTTCATATTTACAGTCTACAAACCCTCTTTAGTTTTACTAAGTCTTGGTCTAAAAACAATACACCCTTATTTCATGCACACCCTTTTAAATATTCCAAGTTTTTTGCATTTGTCAGTTTTTGTGACATCATTCACCCAATACTCTCATAATCGTCTCATACACACTGCCTTTTCTCTCAACCTCCCACTTTTCACTCATTCTACTATAAACCTCCCTAGTGTTATTATTACTTATTTACTATTTGGTACAAATCACACAGAGTCACTCAAATCAAATACTGACAGCATTCACACAGTTAAAATCACTCAAAATACGCTTTCCTAATGGTATTTTACAGGCATTGTTTTCAAACTCAGAAAGAGCAAATCAAATAATAACAATTTAAACCTCTAATCCTTCTCACAGCACACGCATAACTGGAAAAATAAAACACCACAGCCTTTATTTCTGAAGAGAGGTTACTACTGAAAGTAATATGTTAGTCTTAAGTATATACAATGCACTCCATATATATATATATATATAACTCAAAACTCAGTCAATTACTATACATCCACTACAGCACTCAAAACTTTATTTATAACCCTCTAATAAACATAAATGGCGTCTTAAACACACGCATTCAACAATGTTTGCAGCAGTGCTTGTGAAACCAACTGTGGTTTAAGCAGTTCACAGCTTCTTAATTTGCATTTTATTGCTTTCTAGGACATTCTAGTCTCTAATTCCTCTGTTTTCATGTTACAGCGTCTGTCACCAGCTCACTAGCTGTATTCAGACCTCCCGTTTGACACACACAACCACACACTCCCCCTAAAAACCCACAAAAAACTATCCCTAAAAACACACACAAGAACCCTTAAAAAACTTCATTCATTTATTTATTATTATTTTAAACCCTTAAGATGTTGTGCTGTGTTTCCTCTGTGCCAGCTGCAACCTATATTAACATAAAGCCAAACTGTAAACAAGTCTGTCAAATCTAACTATTTATATATTATCTGACTAACCGAAAAACCACTTACAATCTTCTAAAGTCCTCCTTAACCCAACAAACATCAAACGACTTACACCTATATGTATCACTCAAAGTCAACCACAGTACCTGATAAACACCAAATGTAACTGTGTATATTATCTCAAACTGAAACAAAACCCATCTAAAAATCCTAAAACATCTTAGTTTGATTAAATTATCTCAAATTCAATTTCAGTTCTCAGAACCCAAATAACGGTCCTAAGTATCAACAGTTTATGTATCCTATCTCAAAACCCCGCAAAAGTCATACAGTCATGGCAAGAAATAAAACTTTACTTACAATATTGTCATAAACAAAACCAGCGTCTTAAATACAGCCATCAGCAATGTCTAGCAGTCTCTATAAACTTCCTCATCCTCTATGCACCTCTCAGCTTCCTTATTTGCATTTTCACAGACACACTCTCAAAATAACCAGCCTGCTGCAGCGCCCGTGGCAGACACACCATATATACAAAAATACAAAGTATAACAACAAATTATAACACAGAGACGTCTTATAAAATATACAAATATGTACAAGGCCTTAAAGCGAACAACCTACCGAATTTAGAAAAATTTAACCTTAACGGTCCAACCGATAAACTCCCTGAGTTTTTTGTAATCAATTATAACCAGTCTCGGCCCCGGGCCGTGGTCAGATAACTAGTAATCTAAGACAATTTAAAAGCGGCAACCAACTATACTTCCCTGAAGTTATAATTGTACGTTACACGCCCGAAACCCGGTTTCTATCGACCAAAAAAGTGCAAAATACCGTCCCGGACGGTAAAGTGGTCCAACCACTGGCTATTTAGGAGCGTCGTTGTTCTCCACACTTGCCAAGTGAACTATCCCTCCCAGAGGAAAATGCCGAGCGTCCCCGACAAGTTGGAAGCGTCACCTTCCGACAAATGCACTTCTTAGAACATTCCCAATGTTCCGTTCTACAGAAATTTACTTATATTTTTAAAGACATCTTATTAAACCACCTCAACCGACTTTCTTCATGTCCCAGCCCAGCTGTATATTCAATCCTGACTGTATTACCATACACAGTTTTCAAATTACCTATATCCTAAATTCAGTAGTCCAACTACTGTAACTTTTCCTGTTTCCGTTACTTTTTACTTATTCATATTCAGTAGTCCAACTACTTTAACTTGTCCTTTACCTATTTCCGTTACTTTTACCTATTCCTATTTAGTAGTCCAACTACTTAAATCCTTGTAGCAGTCCAACTGCTTTTCCTTTAATCAGTACTGTCACTTAACCTTACATTATCATTACTTCAACTTCAATTCTCATGAGATTTTCACCAAAATCAAAACAGACCTTTACCAGTAATTTTCAGTGAGTAGACTTTCAATTTTGTAATCGTCAATCTGGCACAGTTTGGAAATAATTCAACAGGTAGTGCCTTACCTTTAGATAAGCCGGCTTATGTCAACTCACTTCGACCACTGACTCGCGTCTGCCTGTTTGAGCACCTTGGACCCTCTCAGTCTCAATCTCCACCTTTCTCCCCCTCAACCCTCGGCCAATGCACCAAATGTTACGGGTTCGAAATTGAGGACGAGAGTAAAACAATGATGGTCCAGAAGAGGTCGGTCAAACAATTGATTTTAATGAATGCACGCAGCGTGGAGAGGTGCAAACTGCAAAACATCAGTTGTACATCTCTACCCAAAATACACTCTAGATTGCTTTTATCCCATCAGGGTATTGTAACGCCCCCTCTTGCGTTTACAGTCACATAATTTGCATGTACAGAACATTCATGTATTTTAAGAGATAACTGCAGACACAGAAGTTCCCCATCCATCCAAATATGGTGAAGATCTCAGGCCTTTGAGGTCCCCATGGACTGGACATCCTTTCGTCACCTGTATCTAAGCAAACTCAAATACCACAAGAAGCTGAATACATTCAGGCCTTTGCTCAGCTACTATTTTACTGTAACAATATACTCAGGCTATGGGTTATGATATATATATATATTAACTCAATCATTTTAAAGTAGTTATAACTGCACCTGTAATAAACATGTTAATATTTGATTATGATAACCCCTGTAATACTAATTATAACATAATGCCAACAGCTTCAATAAATGCTTTGATGAAATGATAATTAATGTAATGTTAAGGATGATGGTTATATACAGTTCAGCAGTGACCTAATTTCTTTAAATATTACACTTGATTCGGTCCATCCAGCGAATGGACCGAATTTTTTTTCGTCTTCCTTGCGGCCTGTTTCCCTCCAGATCTAATTGGTGGGCTGTCTTTGCGATGGAATTTTTATCGCTACGGACAACATGGCCGTACCATCGGAGCCTCGCCTCTCGCATCTTGTCTGTGATCGGTGTCACTCCCCATTGTTTCCTGACATCTTCGTTCCTCACTCGGTCAAGTCGTGTGAGACCCAGAGGCCACCCGAGACCCAGAGGCCACCACGTGTAGTATTATTATTATTATTATTATTAATAATTTTTATTATTATTATTTTTTTAAATCCCCCAATAGGGCTGGGCCATATTATACCGTTCACGGTAATACCGGTATAATGTTAGGCAACGATAGGAAAATGAAATATCGCGATAGAATATGGGTCAAACGCGCATGCGCAGTGCCTTTGTTTTCATACGCACATGGCCGATTGTTGAGTGAAACGGATGAACCAGAATTGGTTTGTAAAAATGGTGCCACTTCAGTGATGTGGAACTGGTTTGGTGTTTGTCTGTCAGATACACAACAAAGCACATTTTTTTTGTAGAACATGCAAGCGGGCTGTCGTTATTGCCGTATTTGTCGGACTAAGGTGCTCGTAAATCTGGGAGTAATCTGGGTCCTAAACTCCCTCTGCTTCAGGTCCCAAAGTCAAACAAACACTGCAGCATCACTAAGAGTTAAAAACTGTCTAAATTCTTTCATCTTTAATAAAATGATCAGCATTGCTGCTTTACCAGGTGTAACTATGAAGTTTAAGATCCAGGCATACATGAAAACAGAATTTATTACATTTAACGGAGTTAGAGTTAGCAGGAAGCTAGCGGAAGTTAGCTCGCTAGTTTCGCTAGTTACCTAAGCATGATATAGCATGTTCTGACTGAGAGATTTCTGAAAAAATTCAAACGTACAGCTCTGCTATCACTTCCAACATAAATGAAGACAGGAAACTAAACAGCAGTGACGTTTGTAAGGTTACTGAAGTTGGGCTAGCTGGTATGTAATGATGTGCTACGTGATTGCTAGCGACACAGCTATGTTAGCATAACATAAACAGTGAATCTGGAGGAATCAAGGCTAACACTTTTCCACTCAATAAAAGTTAACGTGAAGTTTCCTGATGGTTAGAGACAAATGCAATCGCATAGCAGGATGCTGTAAACGGACCAAACTTTAGTCAGGAGAACAACTGAGATAATCCATCCACAATAGAAGGTTAGTCATTAATATACTGCAACAACATGGGAATAGAGCAGCTGTGATATAATACAACATTAATGAATCAATGGTACAGAAGTGGAGGAAGCAAGAAGAATGAGTTGAATAAAGTTTGATTTATCTGACTGCTTTGTTTCGCTTAATGTGCCTTATAATCCCGTGCACCTTATGATCCGAAAATATGTATTTGACTTTTTTATTTGGCACACTGCAGTTTAATGTTGCAAAGCAACTCTTTTTAACTTCAGTGGATATTATACATGGTTATGCTCAGGATATGTCAGCCCATTTCTACTGGAAATGCCTTTTGGTTAAACTTTCAGCAAGGAATTTGCATTTGCACTGTTAAATTTTTATATAGCTTTAATGCACATAAAAAAACAGCTTCTTGTTTAAGTGAAAATAAATGGATGGTGTTTTTTTGCGCTAGTAAAGTTGTGGAGTTGTATTTTGTCTCGCATCAATTATATCGTCAGTTATATCGTTATCGCAAATTTTCAAATATATATCGTGATAAATATTTTTGGCCATATCGCCCTGCTCTATCCCCCAAGTCCGGGAATTATAATGCTGTGATGTTTTGTTTGTTTTTATTTTCCACTCTTTTGAGAATCGTTAAACTGAAAGAATTTAAATTTATAAGAAATGGACTCGTGAGGAAATGCAGTTTCCCTTGAAAGCATTCTGGAAACTCTGTTCTGCGCTGCTTTTCCCGTGTTTACAAAATTATTGCTGCTTGTGGGAGGTCACAATTTTGTCAGTTTAATTTTGTGATATTAAATGGGTTGTCTCGCGCACGTCTTTTTTGTTAGAAAGTGTGAAATGGTCTGTTCTGGTTTATTTCTGGTGTTCGTGCGTTACTGCTTTATTACCATTGATGTGACCATCAACTCTTCAGCATAAAAACTAATCCATACATGTTTGTGGTCTGCGGCACATAGCATGCCTTTTTAAAAGTTCTCTTCTGTATTGTTTACTTGAGCCATAAGGTGACCACATGATTGCAGGCAGCTTCTTTTTTTTTTTTTTTTTTTTTTTTTTTTTTTTGTTCTTGTTCTTCCTCATTTACACCCGTGACTGCTTCTGCTTCTCCAACACTGGGCGGATTTTTCAGTCTTCCCCATCTATCACAGTTCATTTACACTGGAATAAACTGCTAGCTCCTGTACCCGACCCGGGTGAAATCAAAGTGTCTGGTATCTTTTCTGAAGGCAAAGGACGGAAATGATAATGGCTTTACTTTGTTACCGTTTATTACCATTGTTACCATTTAATCTACTGCTGACGGTTTCAAAATCACATTTTTGCCCTCACTGAACAGTTTTAATATCCATACATGAGCAGTTAATTAAAAACCTATAAGGTGTTTGTGGTAACTTGGCTGACGCTAATTAATCTTTTTGTTTCTTTTCACAGGTCCTGTCATCATCGCCATTGATAAGATTTAATGGAAACCAAGGGGTAAGAACGTATTCTGCTCCGTAAACACGCTACTATACCTACATCATCACCTCAGTTTTATTACAGTTGACCTTGTTGAATTATCACAGGTATTTGCCACTTTCAGTTTCAAAAGATGTCTTTATTACACATTTATCAGTCATTTTGTTAGGTTAGGTACACCTATCCATCTGCTTGTTAATGCGGGTATCAGCCACGTGGCAGCAATTTGATTCATTTAGGCACAGAGAGGTTCAGTAATAGGCAGTTCTCTGGGTAATAAATTCTTCATCGATGGCAGAGTACCTCGTTCTGAAGACGGTGAGGTGTACTTAACAGAATGGCAGGTGATTGTATAACGCAGTTCAGATTTTCAAGATGATTTCAATGGTGACGCACCCAACAAGTTTGCTGTTTCTTTGTAAGCATGACACTGTGTGTGAGTGTGAGAAGTTAAAGATGTTAAATGTAATGATGCACTCCTTGCCATTGTGTCATGTGCTGTGTAAGCACTGCTCGACCTTAAAGCACTGTTGCCACAGAACTTGAGGCAGCCGTTTGACCCTGTCGTGATGTTAGTCACGTAAATTTGTTTTCTATTGCTTCTCCTTCCAAATAACGTGATCTGACAAAACTGATTAGTAGGGGAGAAAAAGAAACCTCTTGCAGCTTCATGTCCTCTGCCTCTGTCTTCATACCTATATTCAGACATGTTATGAAAGCAAGATAAAGGAAGGCTTGTGTTTCATGTGTACTCTTTGTCAGTCATGTGTTTGTCCACAGTGGGAATTCTGACGAATGATGTTTGATAGTTTTATCATCTAAGTATCATACAGGACCCCGAATGTCCTGTTAACATTGATCTTCTCCACTTTCCAAATCTCTTTGAATTTTGTCTCTAGTACAAACTGTAACTGAGTTAAAGTTTAAAGTGCGCTTATAAAAGTGATTACATCTAATTTTGTTTATTTGAAATTTTTAAAAATTAATTGTATTTATTTTAACCAGAGTTGAGGCTTTTCTGTTTTTATTTTATTAGATTGTTAGATTTATTTGTCCAAACTGAAAAATGGTCAGATTGAACTACTTAATAGTTCAATTCAATTTTATTTATACAGCACCAAATCACAACAACAGTCGCCTCAAGGCGCTTTATGTTGTAAGGTAAAGACCCTACAGTAATACAGAGACCCCAACAATCAGGTCACCCATTATGAGCAAGCACTTGGCAACAGTGGGAAGGAAAAACTCCTTTTTAACAGGAAGAAACCTCTGGTAGAGCCAGGCTCAGGGAGGGGCGGCCATCTGCTGCAACTGGGTGAGATGAGAGAAGGAAGACAGGATAAAAGACATGCTGTGGAAGAGAGCCAGAGATGAATAAAAAGTATGATTCACTGCAGAGAGGTCTATTAACACATAGTGAGTGAGAAAGGTGACTGAAGAAGAATCACTCAATGCATCATAGGAATCCCCCAGCAGCCTACACCTATTGCAGCATAACTAAGGGAAGTTTCAGGCTCACCTGATCCAACCCTAACTCTATGCTGTAGCAAAAAGGAAAGTTTGAAGCCTAATCTTAAAAGTAGAGCTAGTGTCTGTCTCCTGAATCCAAACTGGAAGCTGGTTCCACAGAAGAACGACTTGAAAACTGAAGGCTCGGTTTCCCATTCTACTTTTAAATACTCTAGAAACAGCAAGCCTGCAGTACGAGAGCAAAGTGCTTTAATGGGATGATATGGTACTATAAGATAATTAAGATAAGATGGGGCCTGATTATTTAAGACCTTTTATGTGAGGAGCAGGATTTTAAATTCTGGATTTAACAGGGAGCCAATGAATGGAAGCCAATATAGGAGAAATATGTCCCTGTCGCTACTCTTGCTGCAGCATTTTGGATTAACTGAAGGCTTTTCAGGGAGTTTTTAGGACATCCTGATAATATTTTGCATGAGTATTGGTGTAGTTTGCATGGTACAGCAAGCAGTGCCATGCAAAGTGCCCAGTTTTCTTTCTTAATGCAAAACGAGTAGCGGACAGTGAAGTAAACAAAGTGAACAGAACGCACTGACGTTCCAGGTGTTTCATATTGCTGAAATTCACACCTGCAAAAAGTGAATGCAAAAAGTAGACTTCATGGAGAAACGGTTCTGTTTTGTTTTTTTCCTTTAAATACTATAATTTAATTGTGCCTCTCCATGATATAAAAATGTCACCGTGGTGCCAGCGCTCCTTGTATCAACAGCTAACTGTCCGCCAATGATGAACGCCCTTACAGGGATTCTCTGCACAAGCAGCTTCTTCCATTAAAGGCAACATGCCTGCTTGACGTGTGTCAGCCTGCCCCGTCTGACATGCATACACTGTCTATTTGCTCTTCTACTTTGGAAACCTTAGTGTTGGTTTGACACTCGGTGGCTTGGTTTGTTTTGTAGTCTGCCATGCCCAGATGTTTTATTAGCAGTGCATCTGTGTCCCAAGTGGTGTTTCTGTTCTGCCAGCATGGTCACAATACCCACAAAAGCAGAGATTTCTAGCATCTTTATCCATAATGATGCTTCATACAGCTGTCTTAATCCTGCCCTCCTACACACTCGCTCTCATTGGCACTGCCTCGTCTGCACCCCAGGCTGTTGGCTTATGTAAAGGCTTTGACACCAGGTTATCTTCGGTCACTGAACGTGATATAAAAAGCTCCGGCACAGGTTGGCACCGTATTGAGAACTGCGGTTAAAATGTGTCTTACTGTTTCCGTTGTAACCTCAGGCAGCCTCCTCATAAGCTTTACAGTTCCCATATCAGCAGGTCTCAACAGGCACAATGAATGTTTGAACTTTAACATGAAAAATGGTTAAAATAAAACGGACGATCATCACTGAATTACAGAACTTAAATTTCCACTGATGGACAAAGTTAAATAGATTGGTGGCTGGTATATTTTCTAACAGCACACTGAAAACTAATTTTTAAAAAAAAAAAAAAAAACCTGCTTGCTAGCAAAACATCAGCTAATATGTGTCTCCTTATGGAAGTTTAATGCTCTAAATATGTTAAAAATATTTTCAGGATGAGAAGTTTTGCTTGACTGTATCCACGAATTGTTTCCTGATGTACACAAACAGACCAGAGTCTGCAGAAGCTCTCCATTCATCATTTATGTATGTAGTCTTATAAACGCCTGTAAAGCAGCAGATGTGACCACTGCTGTAGCTCAAGTGTAGCCAAGTATTTAGTATTTCAGCTTGCATTGTTTTTAAAATCAGAACTAATATTCTTGCTATAACATTATGCACAATTGCCTTGTATTTAAAGTTGTAGCAAGCTTTCCTGCCTGCTGTCAGTATTTTGGTGCACTGCAGAACCATGGAGCCAGGCGCTCTTTCATTTAATGCTCATTTATTTTATGCGTATGAACACGTCTGCTGTGGAAAGATGGCTTTATCTCCAGTTTACAGGCTGATTATTCAACGTGACGCTGCAGTTTTTATGAGAAGCGTCATGGTAGGCATTACCTACCCACCTGTCTTTAACTTAACACACATTTGGTCACATGTTCTGTAGAAGGTCCTGCTGTCTGTTGCCGGTCGTTTCAGGCTGCAGTTATGATGCAGCAGGCTCGCTCAGGGAAAAAATCTGTTGGTGTTAAGATGAGAATGCAAGTCATAAGTGTGAAAGTGGCTGAATTACAGAACAGATGGCCTGGCTGTCAAGAGATCCAATATTCATTCACTCAGATTCATTCATCTGGTTCAGCTCTGACAGAGTTGCACACATACCTTTTAGAAAAGTGGGGAAAAATCCAAAAGGCTAGAAACAAAATGGGAGCCATTTTTTCCAGACAGGTTTCATGTTTTAAATGGGCAAAAAATACAAACGCTGGCTGCATAAAACATGGAAAACCTTGATCTGGATGATGAGACGTCTCTCCCTCCCATTTCATTCTGGCTGCAGAAATATTCTGTCCTAAAATGCAGTTTTGGTAAAAGTGACACACACGTCCTTTTTTTTTATGAATTCTTCAGAAGAGGTGATGGATGTACCAGAGTTTTTCCTGCACACTGATCATCCCACAAAGCAAAGTCATCAGGATTGAGCTTAAAAACATTTTAACCACTTGTTCTTGTTTGATTTTGTCTATTTATCAAATGCACAGAAATTACAGACTGCTGCACAGATAGATAAAAGATTAATTAAACCCACGACTACACATGGCTTAATAGTGCTCATGTCCAAAGTCGCCCCTCCACAGGATCTTCTAGAGCCAGGAAGGACAGTTAAATCTGAAAATGCTGAAACATTCAGTAGCTTTGCCCCCAGATTATGTTTAAAACATGTTTTCCTGCAGGTTGTGCTTCTCCCACATACTCACAAATTCTCATAACGGATTCATTAACTGCTCGATGAGCTGCGTTTCTGGCTCCTCCCCCCGCAGCACATGTAAAAATACCGTGCCTGTTTGTGTTATGGATGCAGAGTGCAAAGAAAAATTATCATTATGCATCTCTTAGTCGAATAGATACAGATAAGCCTGCTACCTCACACTGTTGTAAACCAGTATCAGCACATGTATCAGCAGCAGGACTGGCTCATGTTTCCAGATTTCATTGTTGTATTGCTCTTTTGTGGGTGTGCCCAGGGTAAGGGCTGACTGTGGATTTGCAGAATTCGCCCCCAGATTTCCATTCAGGGTTTGATTGCTGTGCCCTCTGAAAAGGGACTTGGAGGGTCAATTATTAGATCCGGGGTAGGGGAATGTATTATTGTTTTCTTATCCTCCCCCAGATCCATCGTGTCTCTCCTCATGAATCACTGTTTTTCATGACTTTCTTGCTCTGCTCCTGATATCGGGCACCATGATTTCTAGTCAAGCGTAGTCGGCTCAATTGGAGAGGATTTGGACAGCTCTCTGGCTGGCTTGAAGCTGAACAAGTCAATAGTGTCATCCATTTAATCTTGGTGTCTCCAATTTATTAATCTATTTTTTTTCTTACTTTCTAAGCCAAAGATTTGACACTGATAGACTCAAGCCAAGCATATTTCCTTGATTGATATTTTAGCACATAACTAGCAAGTTTTTAAGATAATGAAAGCTGATAGATGACTTGTTAATGACACCTTTTGATTTTATTGTTTTCTCGGTGCAGTCTCTGTTTGCTGACTTGATTTTTCTATTCGTTTTACTTATTTCTTCTCTTCTCACCTTGATGAAAGGTGTGGATATCAAGTTTGTGGGGTTTTGGCTTGATTAAAAAAAAAAATATGAAAGGGACTGGTGTAAATTTGCTGCATCCCCGTCTCTGTAACACTTCTCTTTTTTCTTTTCTTTTTTTTTCTTTTTTAATTTCATTGTTCAGATCCTTTTTAACACTGCAAAGAACTGCACTTAATTTGGTTATGTGTTGAACATCAAACGGTCCCAGCACAAGGTGGTGATGGGTAATCTCTTTAAAATGTTTCTTTGTTTGTATTCCTCTGATTTGTGCTAAAGCTCTCAAAGCTTTAATAATTGGAAGGTTTTAACCATGCAAATAAAGCTTAACCCAGTTTTCTTCTAAAGAGATACTAGGTTCTAGTATCTACCCGCCTCTTAGTCTTGATGCAGACCAGAGCTCTGGGTACTCTGACCAAACCGGATCTGCAGTCACATTTTTCAGCTCCTGCGAGTGTTAAAAGTTCATAACTTATTTAATGTATTATTAAAATGTTGGCTCTACTTAATGCATATATTTTAAAAAAAATAAAAAAAACATCTGTGTCTAGTCCTGCCTGCTCATTGTGAACAAAGACACTTTGGTGAATCAGATGCACAGGTGACACAGACTCGGTCTTGGGTGTGAGGGAGGCTTTTCTTGTCAGGTTTTGATCTCAACGGTGATAACTTTCTTTAGAAGCAGTGCTCGTTCATGGATGAGTAAGTTCATGCGTCCACGTGGTGGTTTTGACAGTTTGTTAGCGTGGAGCCTGAGCCATTTGGTGTGGAGGAGCCTCTTCTCACTCTTTCATCCTCTCCAACGTGAGTCACTGAGTCACTGAGTCACTCCCCTGTGCCCTGCCTCTCAGTCAGCTCCGGTGCCTCTTAATTAGATCTGGATTCACAGTCAACACATCGATCTGCTGCTCTTTCAACTAAACGTGACACACGTACAGTATGTTTAAACTGGATATGTAGGTGTCTTTCAACACCATGACATACTGTATCATTGTTGATCTTCTTCCCACGTGCATTTCGTGTTCTTAAACTGCCGTAACGGGTTTTATAATGTGCTGAAAGCCTGGAGATGCTTGCTAGCTTTGATGGCAACACTTTCGAGCGTGAAACACTCAATAGAAATGCCCTTACTGATCTTAGAGTAAGCTGCTTTTATCTGCATAGTCTGTATTTTCTCTTGTCTTGCTGTTTTTTTTCCTGTTTGCTGTAGGCCAGAGTTTTATTGCAGGTACAAGTAAGTATGTGGGTGCTGGAGTCATAATGGGGCTGCGTCCATTTGTCTCTGTTGCAATGGCAACACTGCCGGTTGATCTGTAAAGACGAGCGATGGGGTCGGGGCTCATTACAAAATGGAGCAAGAACGTTGAGTACATATAGGGCCGGATTTACTAAACGGGACAAACGTGGATGTGAGCACAATCACCACATGGTGCTGATAGGTGTGGCTAGTTTTACGGGTGTTTTTTACAGTTGTGCTGTTTTCTGAGTGCAGGCGGTGTACTTCACTCTTCATAAATCTTGTTGTGCACTTGAGTCATACTTTGTTCCCTAAGAAAGGAACTTCTGAGTTCCCTCCTCTTACACTCGATCTTGTCCCTGCTCTCTCTTTGTAAATACAGGCAGTACAGTGTAGGAGGGTGGTCAGTGTTACTGCTGCTAATTAACTGGGCTAATGCAGATAACGAGGAAAAAGTGTGCTATAATTTCTAAATGATCATTTTCCCTTTTGTTAACAAAGCTGTTTTCAGAGTTATGGAACAGTTTTTACATGTAGGAAAATACAGGTGAGTGTGTCACCTGCAGCCTCCACACTTTCTGTCTTTGGTAAAACAGTTTAGCCGCCTGCATGTGACTTCCAGCACTGACTAAGGAGCCAGTGAGTCACAGGTAGAGCCTCTGATCGAGGCTGGGTCACCAGCAGTAACCTGCTCACCAATCAAGAGGACCTCTGCTAGGTGTCCAAAACCACCAAATAAGTAACGTCAGCCTTTTGTCACACTGGCTCAGTGTGATGCACAGTCCTTGGCGGTGACACCACTTGAATTTGGTCAGATGTGCTGAAAACACAAACCTCCGCCTCCGCTCGCGCTCCTTTAGTGAAGAAGTTTCTTTACACGACGAATCGATTCGCTGTTGAATTCACAGCGTAATAAAATCATTTTGAGGTGAATCAGAAGTGTGTCAGCCAAGGTTTGGGTGTCACCCCGTGCTTTCTCCGCTCACTCTACACATTGCCCTTTAAGAAGATTACCAGCCTGCTTCTTTGCACTGCATTAAAATGTCAGCTGTATTCACACAGAGCCTAACTATAATAGTGCCCAATCTACTTTAAAGGAAAAACGCAACATCTGAATCTCGGCTCTCTTCTAAAACTATTTCCTCTACTTAACCAAAGTATCCAGAAGCTTTGCTTTATGATAAGAGGTTTATTAGCCAGATGACGGTGGTTAATTCTACGTTCACCTCAGTCTTTTATAACCGACACCTGTAGTGCTGGAGGAGGGTTTTTTGTGGGGGCAGAGTAGTATGTGCGCACTGCAACTACATCAAAGGCCAAAGACTGCAGAAATACCTACCATAGTTGTTCTGCTAACATATTTTAGTGGTGCGTTGGGACAACAATTAAAACACTCTGTAGTTGCGAATGAATGCTGTAGAAACACAAGGTGGTAGATGTACATGCATTTTGCATTTTGTGTGGTTTTTTTTTTTTTTTTTTTTTTTAAATGAGCAGAAAATCCCTGGAGCTTTATAAGCTTGCTTTTTTTTTTTTTTTTTTTTTTAATGTTATGTACCACAGTGACATCCTGTTTACAGCAATGCAAACAACATACAGCAAAAGTGTCTGGAAAGTATGTTAAACGTGTTTGTAATATGCATCAGACCTTCGTGAAATCCAGAATCTGCTGAGGTATGTTGTTTTTTTTACTTTCATGCTGAGTTAATGTATCGTGTGTTTTGTTTTTGTCTTCAACAGAAAATTTCAATACCACGCTCAGAAAATTCAAGCGAACTCCAAACTTTTACTTTCTACCTGTCGAATGTGGGCAGAGATAACCCCCAGGGCAGCTTCGACTGCATCCAGCAGTACATCACCAGGTGAAGAGCGCAAACACAAACAGTGCTTTCTTATTCATTTCTGTTATGTCAATACTCGAAGGTGCCTACGGTCGGAGTCAGTCCTCCAACACCAGATGAATCCGCATGTTTGATTTGATGCCCTTCCTGACACAGCCCTCCCATATATCCGGGCTTGGGACTGGCACTAGGAACACTCCATAAAAACACAAGATGTAATGTCATGTTCTGTCAACATATTTAAACCATGTGTAAATAGTCAGCAGTCTTTGGACTTCAATTATCTAACGAGTATTTCCAGGCAGACTGTTGCTTGGAAATACTGTTAAACTCGGGACCTGAGGCCAATCATCAGGTCTCTCAATTCACCGCCTTACAGGCAGCATAGATGAAGACAATGGGGGCTTCGGCCCCGGGACGCTGTGACGTTTATGAACTTTGGTAAATGGTTCAATCGTTCTTCATCTTTTTCCAGTTAAATATGAAAAGGTGCTGCGAGCTGAGTGACGACATTGTTCTGTCGAGTTAACCCAAAATTGAGTTATTAAACAAAATATTCTTGCAAAATAATGTTGAGGTAAGAACTTAAGCTATCTGGTGTTCCAGTACAGTTAAACTTCAATCATGGGTGGTCGGGCCCATCCCAGCAAGTAGAGGTGGGAAAGACTCGACACATAACGTCCGCAAACTGTGACTGAATCAAATTAATGCCAGCAGATGTGTGCGTCGAAGAGGAAGGAAATGGAGGAACAGAATGAGGAACTACAAGGATCTTATACTTGTCAAGTTTCTGACCCCATTGTTCTCAAAGTATTTTTAAAAAGTGGGTCAGCTGGAGTTAATTCGAATCTCCGACTTGATCCTCGTCAACCTCCAGTTGCAGTCTAAAACCCAAATGACAGAGCTCAGCTTCCACCAACTGTGCTAGCACCATCTCATTTTCTGCCAAATCCTCATCAAAGTGGAAGGGAATCAAAGGGAGCCGGAAAGTCTGTGAAAGAATAGGATTTGATGCCGCAGTGAGTCGTACTGTGGGAACCCACAGTTGGCTGGAAATTGAAAAAATAATAGTTGTGCCCTCCGGGGGGTTTAATGGCTCTCATGTGGGCAGGAATGCACGGTGAAGGGGTGGAGTAGTGAAAATAGTCTTTAATACTTAATGTTATAAATACACTGTTGCAATACTTTAAAGTAGGACTCGTTTAAATGTATCACAGGTGTCTTATTCCTCATCTCCAATAAAAAGGATTCTAATTGGGTTTTTTTCAGTTCAAACTTCTGTCCATTCATTCTCTGTCTTCCTCTCTCACCACCTCCTTTTTGTTTTGGCAGTGAAGGGAGCATTCAGCTGGATTGTTTGGGTGGGATCCAGGACAAGATTACAGTATGTGCCACAGACGACTCCTACCAGAAGGCCAAGGAAAGCATGGCCCAGGTTGAGGAGGAGACTCGCAGCAGGAGCGCCATCGTCATCAAGCCTGGGGGACGATACGTAGGTGAGAAAACGCGATACTATGACACATGAATACCAACTGTTGGTCTGTCATTTTCAGAGTCTCCTACTCACACAGACTAGTAAGACTACCAGTGTTGAGCTTTTGGTTCGTGTGAAGCGATATTTCCCTGCAAACACCCACACTTGGCCCGTGCTCTGCTGGTGAATGGGTTCTCACTGGACCAGACGGCTTGTTTGAGCTTCCTCGCTGTGGTTATCTGAATGAAGCGTTAACAGAAAGTGACCTGTGTCTGAACGGCAGTGTACTTTCACGGTAACAGCATGCGTGCTTGCTGTAAAGGCTCATACGCACTGATCCATTTCTCCTTGAATGTAATTTAAAAACACACAGAGGAGGAAATGCCCCCAGGCACATCCACACATAACACGTCCACTTTCTGAATCTCTGTTTTGGTATCAGACCCACACCGCAGTGCCCTGAGCGTCAGTCGAAGCAGAAAGCCGCAGCGGCTCTGCCTCGCTGCCTACAAAGAAAGAAATCTAGTGTGATCCTGTTCAGCATGAGGCTCTGAGTCAAGCACGCTCGGCCCGCGTGCTAGGAAGCAAACGGGGTGTTGGTCTCACGAGGTGATCCGAAAGCAAGGTGTCACTGGGAGATGGCGATCACTGCTGTTTGCTGGAAGTTTAGTGTTGCCACACAGACTTGAACTTAAGATCATTTCACAATGCGTCACCTATGAGTCATCTGCAAGCTCTCCCAGCCTTTAACAGCCACTGTGTCCAAAGATGCTGTGATGAAACTGCAGTTTTTGTTCTTAAGAAAATAAAATACACTGGCTGCCAACCAAAAAGCAACCTGATGACTCATTTTTCTAACACTGTGTTTATTTGTGATAAATTACAGCATAGCTCGCTAAATACCCCTTATAATTAAAATTATCATAAGACGAGCGTCTCGTCGTAACTCGTAAATAAACTGCAGACAGTTTTCCTAAGACGGCTCTTTGAAAGATCCGTTAAAATGTGTAGCATCAGTCTGTGCGTTTTAACTCTTCTCAGGTAAGAAGGTTCAGATCCGGAAACCGGCACCTGGACTCTCAGACGTCGCACCCTTACGGAGGACGTCTCGACCCGTCATCATCTCGAGCAGTACGCTGAAGAAGAGCGCAACTCAGCACAGGCCGCTCCGAGAGCGCCTCGTCCACCTGCTGGCTCTCAAGCCTTACAAGAAGCCCGAGCTGATCCTGAGGTTGCAGAAGGATGGTCTCTCGCCATTAGACAAAGACTCCCTGGATAGCCACCTGCAACAGGTCGCACACACACTCTTGGGCCATCATGTAGATTTCCTGATACTTTGATAGTAGCTGGGCTCACCTGAGATTTCTGCTCCTTTCATAGGTTGCAAACCTGAATGGGAGAGAAAACACTTTCACATTAAAGGACTTTTTGTATAAGGAAATTCAGAAGGACTGGCCAGGCTACACAGAAGGAGACCAGCAGCTTCTCAAGAGAATTCTGTTCAGGTCCGTCAGCAGTCAATAAATATGTGTACGTGTGTTCAGTGAGATAGCATGCCAGCAGTTAGAAGGCTCTGATACTGTAGCAGTGTTCATTTGTACAGCAGCATTTCTGGTAGATCAGTAGATTTAAGTTTCATCTCACGTGTTGTGGCTTAAAAATCTTAAAAAGCACCTTGTTTGTATTTCTGGCGAGAGTTAAGCGCCAGAATGATGGTTATGAGTTTAAAGTCTTACGGCGCATTGAAGTAATGTTTAATATCTATGCATGCTTATTTTTCTTTAATATTTTCCTCGTGTCGTTTATGAGACGTGATCGTTGCATGTATAAGGATATTTTTGGATTGAAATTATTTTCTTTCAGGAATTTTTGGGAGGTATGAATGTGCTCGACTTTCTCTGTCCCCCAGGAAGATTTCTGCATTCCACTGAATTTCCTCTTAGTGTTGTATTTGTTAACAGCGTGAGCTGCTGGCCTCCGTCCCGGTGGAAAAATCTGGTTTCTCATGGTCTGGGACGCCGAGGAAAAGCAAGGGAGTCTATATATAGACCAGCAACATTCAGTCCTCAGTTTGTGTTTACATAGTGGACTCCAGAATAGCTCCAATTATCCACAGTAACCTTAACTGTGCACACACCTGAAGGCAGCCAGGATATTAACACTGAGTGTTCATAATGCAACACCGTGCAACACGCAGTCTCATGCACTGCAACAGTTCTCCGGTTTTTGTCGGAAAGTCTAGTCAGTATTTTATGTGTGTGCTCTTGTATTTTCTTTTTAACATCCGCACATGCTTGCTGCCCATTTGTATGTCTTTACTGTACTTTGAGCTCTTTTTTTGGGAGTTTATCAGCTGACTAGCAAACAGCCTCCCACCTAAATACCACCTCCCCCTCCGTGGCTCCTCCAGTGTTTGGAGCTAATGCAGTCAGTCACGCAGGAGTCGCACAGCAACATGAGTGAGGCGCACATGATGCAAGTGTTCCAGCACATGCTGATCTGTGTGTGAAGTGGCACCTGTCCAAGGTTCAGCCCGCTGTCTCACTGCTCTCACTCCTGCCTGCCTTTGAGTGTCAGCTGCACACTCACTCTCTCTCACTCTCTCACACACACGCCTTGATTTTTACAAGGGCGCGGCACTGACGAGACTTGGTGTACCTAACTGCCCCCTACTGATAAAGTCCTCAGCTGTGGCAGGAGCATCTCCATCTTTATTTTTATGGCCACATGTGGTGTTTGTCCAGTGAATTCTGTTTTTACTGCTAGTGTTTAAGCCAGCGTTAGAACTCTGCTCAGGTCAGCGGACTGAGGTTCCACTTCAAAAAAGCAACTTTAAGGACTGATTCATATATCTGTGGGGAATCCTTGTTAGAGCCTGTGATGTATCCTACCTAAGTGGTCAACATTGTTGTCGTGTCCTGCTGTTAGACGTGCGGTGCCAGTCGATAGGAACAAATCCTGTGACTTTTTTCCCCTCTGTATATTGACACTGATGATTATTCCTTATACTGAGGCGTTGATTGTTGTCCTCTCACTGATATCGTACTTCAACGTTAAACGTAGCTGGAAATGCACAGGGAGAATCGACGGGCCAATCGCAGTAGCCGTGGGATGCTTCAATCTAACGTGTAGTTACGCTTCTCAGGAAGTGTACGTTGTTGCATGTAGCATGCACCGTTTATCCTTGTTCATACTTGGCCGTGCAATGATTCGTGGGTAATGGAGGCAGTTACGATCGGCATGTAAATGTTGCTGGTTTGCCTTTAAATCGACGTTCTGTTATTGTCGGAGCATGCAAAAGTAACCTCTTTATAAATGTAACCCGGCACAACAAGTGTCCATCCCCAAGTGAGCAGCAGCACCACTTTCTTTGTCACTGCAGAGTGTCGTGGCACTCTCTCGCTCATCGTGCACGAGCTGCTGCCAAAACCGTTCAGCCGTTAAATAAACACACTGCAGTGAGTGAGAGATTAAAAAGCATTAAATGTTAAAAATGTGCACAGATTTTATTATTGAAACTTTGCCTTCTCTGTACATAATTAAATGCTGCTCTCAAGTACCTCCTCCTTCACTCAGTTGTCATAGCTACCCTCTGAGCTTCTCAGTGTGACTGTCTCACGTCTTTGAAGTCCTCGTACATACAATTTGCTTGTCACAGAATAAATTTCAGCTAGATTTCTTTTTCTTTTTTTGCCGTGTATGCTTAGAAAAGGGGATTTTAAGCTGTAAGGGTTTAAGTCATTTCAAAGACACTTTATGAGCCCATGATTGCTTCAGACCTGAGAAGCGTGTTAGTGGTGTGGAAGTGTCTCGTCAAACGCTGAGGTTGAAAGAGATCACTTTCCTGCACTTTAAGCCCCTCACTGCTGCCAGTGCATATGTTGCTTTAACTCACCAGGATAGTTGGATAGATAAGAGTTTTAATGCACTGCAGGTATGCATAAACTGTATTAAATTTTCTTGGCTGTCTCTGTCTGTGTGCATGAACTCTCTTAGGAAACAAGCCCAGAACAGCTCTGCACCTCCACCAGAGAGCCCACCGAAAGAGCTGGCCAGCAGCTCTCCATCTCAAGTGAGCCTCCTCTTCCTTTAACCCGTCTCTCACTTCCACACATTTTCCTAAAGCCTCATCTGCCGTTTCCCTCTGCCTCCTCCTCCTCGTTACTGACTGAACATTTAATAATGAGTCTCTTCCTGTGATCAGACCACGATAGATGGCTGGTTAAGACGGAGGAAGCTACATGTAAGAATAGAAAACCCCTGTTTGAGATACAGACCAGGCAGAAAAAAAATCAGTGTAAATACAGAGAGTAATGTGTAACCCAAGCTTGCTTAAGCCTTTTGCATGTTTCCAGCAACCTTGTAGAAAGGCAGGAGGAATAGGGGTAAGATTATTTCCACCTAATGTGTGTACTGGAGCGTTTCTTTCCATTTCCACCAGTTTACCAAACACTGCAGCCTGACCCCCGGACTGTTGTTGTAGTAGTCTGGTGGTTTCTGGTATTTCCCAAGGAGGGTTTTTCTAAATCATCTGGCTGTCTGCAAAAGTATAAATGTTTCCTCTTAGTATCCTACTCTGTGAATTTCCAAAGTGCCTTTTGGAGTAAATGTTTTCTTAAGTGGTTGCTGCTGGTCAGAATTACGCATTAAGGGATATTAGAAGCTCCCCTAGAATCTTTAAATAAATATACACGTTTCCATGAATACTTAACTTTTGTTATTATACAAAATATCCTCTTGGGTGTACTATATCTGCGTGAAATTGTGTTTTCCTGCCTTACTGCCTAAACAATTTTTTGATATTTTCATACTGCCTGTCCTGTTTGGTCTGTACAGACGTCTAAATTTACCATTATTTACACTTCCATTAAGCAGAGGGAGGAGAAGCGGCTCTGCTTTATTAATAGCTCCTTCCACTCAGCTGTTCTTGCCTCAGACACCTACTGTTTGCCCCTTCCTTTCCGCTCACTCCCTCTGTACACACACACACACACACGTTTCCATATCTTAGTGAGGACAACTCGTTGACATAATGCTTTCCCTAGCTTCTTACCCTAACCCTCAGCCTAACCCTGCCCATAACCTAATTGTAACCCTGACACTAAAGCCAAGCCACATTTTGAGTCTGAAAATTGCCTTCAGACTCGTTGGGACGAGCATTTTGTCCCTATAACGGGTTGTTAGTCCCCACAAGCATAGTAAACTTACAATTTTTGGTCCCCACAAAGATATGAATACATACACACAGGCCTCCGGGCTCCATTTTTAGCTGCATTGGTAAAAAGACAGAATCACAGCAGGTAATGCAGCATAAACCTGAGCTGGGTCTGGTCTGAATCAGGGAGTGCTACAGTACAATGGGAAGGCATACCCACACTGATGAACATGAAACTTAAAGTGTAGCCTCCTCCATCATGGCTAATCATAAAGAAGTCTTTTCATTCCGGCTGTCATCTCAGGAGACTTTTGATCTCGGGTGTCAAAGGTGCTTTGTGTGGAGAAGATTAGAAGAGCTTGGGAGGTTCAAGCTGAGCTCCTCACTGGCTCTTTGCCTTTGTTTCACACCACCAAGTCAGGAGAGCAAACAAAGTCATCGAGTCTGCCACTCCCAAAGTCTTCAGAGTGGACTGGGTCAAACAGGGCTGTCTGTAATCTAATCTCTGCTGTTGTGAAAAGGAAGCACAGTCATCATTGTGTCTTTGCTGCTAAGAGTGCTCTTCCTCGAATACTCTGTAGTCTTGTCGTTTTCATTATGTTGCTTTCTGCTCTCATTAGAGTCTCTCCCCTGTCTGATTTCACCTGGAACACTATTTCATATCAAACGCTGTTTTAAGGTATGAAACTAAAACAGTTTTTTTTTTTTGCCAGAAACGGCCCGCTGCCGACTTCATCGACCCACTCGCCAACAAAAAGCCAAGGATATCGCACCTCGCTAGCAAGGCTGCAACACCCCCGGTTAATGGCAAGATCAGCTCTTCCAATGGCAGAGGCGATGCAGGCAGCGCGCAGTCGGGAGTGGCGGGTTCGGCGCCAGATGGCGGAACGCCGTCCGGCTCCCAGCAGCTGCCCATGCTCGACATCCCCCGTCCTTTTGAAGCATTGTCGGACGTCAGCAATGACTCCAGCAACAATGGACGCGACTGTGACTCTCAGGAATTGGCGGTGCCCGAGAGGTTCAGTCAGCCGCCTTCGCTCCCTCAAACATCTTCCCCCAAACACACGGTCCTGGAGGCCCCGCGGGACAAGAGCGCTTCCTCCTTAAACACCAAGTCTAAAAAGAAGTCCAAAAAGCATAAAGACAAAGAGAAGAGCAAAGATAAAGAGAAGGTGAGGGAGAAGGAGCAAGAGCAGGAAAACGAGAGGAAAAGTCGTGACGAGTGTGTGCCGGAGCCTAGTAGAGCCTGTGAGACGAGCCTAGGAAACCTCAAAAGCAACAGTATTCCACACAGAAGCACAGGTGAGAGCGACACACACACACACACACACACACAGCATTTTACTGCGTTAGATGTGGATTTCTGAATAAAAGTAATACTTGATATTTGGATGCTCTCCAGTTAGTCATCACTGTGAGTAGGTGATGCATCATGTGACGAGTCAATTTCTTATCGAACAAACTGAGACCCCTGCTGTTCGAGTTTGTTCCTCATGTACGCCTGTTAATTTCACTGGCAGAAAACAGATGATAGTTAAATACAAATAACAGTCATACTGACGTTTCTCTGCTTTTGCATCAGAGACCTGCACAGATGACACATTGAGATTATTCAAATGTGTGTCCTCGTTTCAGATCTTAATGGGATGTGTAACAGTACCAGTATTCCTTCATCTTCACCTGAAGTGGCAGACTATTTATTGTGAGTAGTCAAGTTTTGACAAACTTCTTCTTGTTAAACTCATCAGAATAAATGAGACGGCCTCCACCGTGAGTCACACATGAGGAGAGGAGATAGTTCACTGTCCCATCGGTGGTGAGACGTGACGTAAAGGAGACGGGTGCGTGCTGGTGTTCAGAAAGCGCTCATTACTTTTTCGTCCTTTTGCCACCCGGCTCCATAGCTGTGGCTGAGACACAAAAATTATACTCCTCCTCCTCACAGCCACAACTCAAACATGAACGCAGACGTGATGACACATATTTTGGGTTACGGTTTAAGTTGCACTTTTCCCGCAGCGTCAGACTTAAAAACCGATATTGATTCTTCTCACTCCTCACAACTTGAACTCAATAGCTGAGGTGTCCTGTATGTGCACTGTGGGACCTTTTCTAAAAATCCTTTAATTACCGAGGCCAGCGAGGTTATATTTCTCGGTTCTGGTAAAGCTTGTGTGTCCTTCTGTCTGTAAACACAGTTTTGAAAGAATTCTTATAAAACGTTGGGGTCATGTTAACAATGCACTCAAATTTGGCTCGCATCCACTGAGGTCTTCGAGGTCAACTCGATGATTTATTTGTGGAAAACTGACAAAAGCCTTATAACTGAGAAACTCTGACTCTTACAACTGTGCTGTGTGTTGTGTCATCTTTTTACTGCAGACAAAGTAAAAGTACATTTAAAAAAAACAAAGAAAATCCAAAGTAAATGCTGCCCAGACAGGGAGTGTCCTTGGTAGAGGTTTGGCTCTTCTTGTTCGGTAATATTTTTTCTGTATTCTTCTCCTTAGGAAATATACAGTGATCAGCTCTCCGGAGCAGCGTCAAAGGTATAAAAATGATTTCAACGCCGAGTACAGCGAGTACCGGGGACTACATGCTCGAATAGAGGGCATCACCCGGCAGTTCACGGTGCTGGATAATGAGCTGAAACAGCTCCAACACGGCACAGACAAGTACAAGGTAGACACCCCGAGAGAGACGCGAAAGATTACACGGCACCACGAGTAACTGTATAATAAACACGACGCTTTTAACTTTCGTATGAGGACGAATGACTTAAACACTTTCCTTCTTTTAACAGACGGTTCACAATCAAATACTTCAAGAGTATCGTAAAATAAAAAAGGTAGGTCGTGGCTCTGACTGACGCTGATGATGAAGTGTGTGAGCGGTTTATCAGATTCTGAAGCTGTGCTTTTTCGTGTCCGTTGCAGACTAATCCAAACTACAGCCAAGAGAAGAACCGCTGTGAATATCTACACAACAAACTGGCGCACATTAAGAAACTCATTGCGGAGTACGATCAACAGCAACTTTAAAAGTGGTTATTAGACTGTGTTCCCTGTTATCTCTGGAAGCTGAGCAGATGGCGGAAAGCTCCAGATTCTGCTTGTGTGGGGAGAAAAGAAGAAGAAAAAAATTGCCATGAAGGGAGTATTCCTCTCATCGGGGCCAAAGGCTCTAGTGGGAACTAAGCGGGACACGCTCTGTTTTTCTTTTGTTTTTTCTTTTGTGAAGATGAGGCGAAGCCTGGTGTGCATCCAGAAAAAGTGGCTCTGTGCAGGTCTGTTTTTCTACACACCCTGCTTATAGTTCAGAGATGTGAAAGTGTCAAACATGGAAACTTTGCCACGTTCTTGGGAGATTTCCAAATTCTTTTTCCTGCTTTGGAAACAGGAGGGACACGGAGATGAAAACTGCAGATTGAATGCCAAATGCAATGAATTTGTTTTTGAGTTGAGAAAAAAATTAAACGAATGATGAAAAAGTTTTCCCCGCTTAGTGAAAAATGAATGGTTGAGATGTCGAACCTATTTCTTTGTATTTATTTTGGATATTAAAATGGGGGATGAGTCTGTTTTACACTCCTCTGTATCAGTACTTTAAAGCTTCTGTTCTCACATTTTGAATGTCTGCCAGTATTTTATCCAGAAGCTGCCTTGCCCGTCTGTCAGTCTTTTGGGATAACTTTATACATCTCTTTTAAAGAGATGCAGATATTACTGTTGATTTGAAACCGGCGCGCACGGTCACACGCGGGTTTGTGCGTTCAGCTTTTCGTTTCTAAAATCATATGCACGCGTCTTAAAGGAGGGGGGCTCGGGTTTGCGGTCCTTCAGGCCGAGCTCGGTTCCTGCGGTGGTCCTAAGTTGTGGTTCAGTTATTGCGTCAGTGAGAAACTATTCTCTGCTGTTAATGAATCGTCTTTCCTGTTTATTACGGCTTTTGTAGCAACAGAATGTGTCCGAGTTTTCTGAGGAGCTCAGTATCAGTGTTACCCTTCTTCGCACTACGGAAGATCCTTGAATTGTAAGCTGAAGCAGACGGGATGCAGACCTACAGCCTTTTTCTTTTCATCTCCGGGAAGTTTTGGAAGTTTGGGCTTGTGCACCATTATCACTTTCAGTTGTGTTCAGATCACGTTTACTTTTGTTTTTGTCTGCTAATCTTCCCGCATGCTAGTCCATCTGAGACGACTGTTAAGATGAAGCCATTTTTGTTCATCTTCCGAGTGGAGCCCGGTGGACCTCCTGCTCAGAGGAGGACCAGTTTTTGCCTTTTTCAAGTGTGATGTCAAGTATTTACAGGGAGCGACCCAAAAAATCAGTTTCCCGGGTCAGCATCGAGTCGAGATGCCCGAGAAACGCCGAGCGCCGTCAGCAAGTGCGTTTCTTATATCAATCTTTTTACGTGAATATGGAGAATCTGCACTTTTTCTTCTGATCTTGCTGTTATCTTGGGGCTTTGTCCAATCGACACACTTCTTTGTCCATCCGAGTGCATGCTTTATGAATGAGTTACAATGAACAGTCTTTGTATCTTTACTTGAAGAAAAAAAACTGCCCAAGGATATTAAAATCCACGCTGAGGCCTAGTCCGACTGTATTATCATGTAATCGAGTAGACGTGACTCTGACCAGCATGTATACCAAAGTGCTTACTGAGTGGGATGACACAAAACGCTCTACCAAATGTTGGCAAAGGAACTTGAATTCCCCGCTTCCAGTTCTCATTCATTTTGTCTATGATTTACCATCCAGTAGGAAGTTCTTCAGTGTTTCCCTGTGAGAGGGGTCAGAGCTTCACACTGGACTTGTCAGGTTTCAGATTTTCATCTCGCTCCTAATGCAAACACTACATGAAGTTCAGAGCTTAGAAACGCGCTGTCGGGTTCAGACCGAGGCTGGATCTGGGACTCGGAAGTCTGTGAGGAGGAATGTTTTGTTACTGGTATCAACACTCGGCATCACCGAGCGTTACATCTTTTAACAAAGACTTTCAGTCACTCTTACTGTACCTTGTTTTCTACAAAGATTCAGACATGATTACTGTATTTCCCTCTCTCTGGTCAAAATCCATCGTGAATAAGTTTATCAGTGAAAGATATTTTGATCCAATGGAGAGCAAACTGGTAATGATATGCCAGCACAAGAGTACCATGTACGAGTTGATTGTGCCAAAATGATCTGTTTGTATAGGTTTTTTTTTTCCCTTTTTCTTTTCCCTTCAGTATATACATGCTGCTGTATAAGCAAAGAGGGCTTTGGAGGACAGTCGTGAAATGTTGGCGCTAAAACCCAAAGCACGCTTTTTGAAAACCATAAGGGACTGGGACTGAGATGATCTTTGTTTCAATAATAAAATTCTTTCAAATCTTTATTTGTGAAATTCTGAATCCGTTGTTGTTGCCCTTTATTGTAATGGTGCTACATTTCCTGCTGTTTCCACATGGCGTCAGGGATATTCAATCATACAGATGAAGTCTTTTTTTTTTTTTTTTTTTTTTTTTTTTTTTTGTTTAAAGCTTTCAAACATGTTTGTGGAAATTCTAATTACTGGAACACTTTCTCTAATTAAGGAAATCCTCAATCTTTTGTAACAATGACTGAATCGACTGGTTTGTAATACAGCAGCTGTCCTTTGGATGGCAGCAGCCTCACACTGTTGGGTTCCACAGCCTCCACACAGTCCTGGCATGCCTCGCCTTTGTCCATGAAGGCAGCAGATTAACTAGAAATATTTAGATCCATGCGGTGTCCCAGATTTCTTTGTTTCTCTTCGTCGGTAAACCCTTACGTGTGCTCGGCGACACCCTCAGGGATCCATTTGGTTGCAAGGGGAATTAGTTAAAAGCTTCCACTTTGTAGTCTACGTGTGTCTTGTGTCTAATTGGCATCCTCTTATAGTTTGTGAATGTATGTTTACTGACACTTAAACGTGGATCCGCAAAAAGGCCTTGGCATGGCACCGTGAGCAGAGGATGCTCCAGCCAGGCAGCGCAGGACGAGGCTCGCTGTAATCTGACACACTGTGAAAGATCCCAGAAATCTACATAGCGACTGCGTTCCAGTTGGCTGGGCTGAGCTGTGCCTGAGCCTCGCTGCGCATGGCTCTCATCCCAAAGCTGGCCTCAGAGCTGCTGAGGGAGCTGGAGGGGAGGGTGGGCTGGTCAGAGAGTTCACTGTGGCAAGCTGCCATCTCCCCCTCTCCTCAACATACAGCAGCATATACACAAACATGTTTACACACAGAGGTCTCCCCTCCCCTCTCTCTCTCTGCTGAAAACTGCAGAGGGATCTGCTTCTATTCAGATTCTGTGCTAACAGAGCAAGCTAGTGCTTTCACGTGAAAATGTAGGCCGTAGTTGAAATAAAGGGCTGACTTTTATTGAAGGTAATTGGCATGACATAATCGATTAATTTAAAAGGCTTTATTATGCTCTCCTTACTGTTGCAGTGGTGGATGCTAATATTAGAGGCGGCCAGAGTTTCAAAGATGGATAATTCATGTGAGCCAGCAGTTCCACCGTCACACTGCTCTGACCAGCTTTTTCTGCCCTCCGCTCTGTGTGATGTCATTGAGTCATCTTTTATCCTGTCTTCCTTCTCTCACCCCAACCGGTCGCAGCAGATGGCCGCCCCTCCTTGAGCCTGGTTCTGTCGGGGATTTCTTCCTCTTAAAAGGGAGTTTTTCCTTCCCACTGTCGCCAAAGGGCTTGCTCATAGGGGCTCATATGATTGTTGGGTTTTTCTCTGTATGTATTATTGTAGGGTCTACCTTACAATATAAAGCGCCTTGAGGTGACTGTTGTTGTGATTTGGTGCTGTATAAATAAAATTATATTGAATTTAATAGAACCAGGTGAACAGAGGAAGCCCCACCCACCCGGTGTTTATTTCTTTCGTTTAAAAAGTGTAGCCAAGCAGAAGAAGGGTGGTTGACCTTAAAAACGGAGCAGCTACAAGAGTTTATTTCTGACAGTGGGTGGACTCGGAGCCCTCAAATGGTAACCGCTGGTTACTCTGGGTGGATTAAGGGGCTGCTAAGATAAATAAGGAGCATACAGAGTCCAGGAATGAAAATATGAGGTCTAAAAATGAGCATAATTGGTTTCCTTTAAGTATACGGACACTTAAAATAGCTACGGCTAAAGCCCATGCTAATGAGGATCCTAAAAACAAACAAGCTGCTTTACCATTAGCCGAACATTTTTTAAGAAAGTGTCTTCACACCTAAGTCGGCTGAAACATTGCTGATTTTAGCAGCTGATGTGTGTGATGGCAGTTGCATTTTTAAAATGCATCAGTGGTTTCTCAAAGTTGGCGCTATAAGTCTGCTCTGACATAGGTGTGAAAAGTCTCATCTCTCAGATACATGAGAGGGTTAGTGCAAATGGTTTCAGACAAAACGGGCAAACGTGAAGCAGCGATAAACATCTGCTAAGCCTTCAAGCTTTGACCAGCTGCATTCGCCTCACTGAAATTTCTATTTTTTGTGTCTTAACCACAAAAGAGGTTCCACCAGGGAAAGCTAGTTTTCCCATAATACTCTCTTAAGTGCTCTTTGACCTGGGAGTTTACCATCTTGATTATCTCTTATTCATTCTGCAGCACCAGCCAAACTTGCAGCTTGCTGCGTCTTCTCCTCTATTATGGACGGGTTTCTGCTTCATATCGACTGCCTGACCTTCAGGGTCATTTCTAATATCAGGAGGTTTCCTTCCTTCATTGCTGATCTTCTTCCAGATGCTGCATCCTCATCATCAGTTGGCAAAAGAGACGTCTAGCACCAGGCAGACACATTCCCATTTATATGATAATATATGACTTCTTTGAGTATAATAGAAACATCCCACTTCACCAGGCATAGCTATTTTGCTTGGATCTAATGCTTTCAAAATCAAGATACCATAGCCTGTCAGTCTATCTGGTATGGTGCAGTTTTGTGGCTAAAGGTCAGAAATTTGAACTACAGTCTCGGTTCACATTCAGGCTACACATGACTGAACCTTCTTGTAAACAATGCTGGCTCTGTTGAGCTGAATCAGCCAACTTTTCTGTGAATGAGCTGAGGTTATTTCTCTCTTCGCTCTATCTGTTGTTTAAACCATGTACTCATTCATCCACTTATCCTCACATGTAATTTATCATTCAATAAAAAATACAGCAACATAACCCATGAAAGTATAAATGTCTCTCCCATAACCGCCCTCAGTTCAAATGACTACAGTAGCATAGATACTTCTGCACGTCCTTCAGTGCATTGTATTGTTTTTCAGCAAACATCGTGCTGCATGAGAACAAAAAGACAGGCAAACAGATTATGAAAATTATATGGTGACTTGACCGGGTAGTAACCCAACCCTTCCTCAACCACACAGTCCATAATAAATCATCACTCACTGTGGACATTTCACAGCCATGCAATAAAGTAAGTAACAATTTTACTATAATTAGCTCCCCAACTACACCATCAATTTTGAATGAGATGTGCCCAATTTCTTACACATCATATCCATGTTTAACTGTTTTGCAAGTGCACAGAAGTGTATAAACAGCTGTTTGATAAAGAGTCATAGATAGGTAGATACTTGCCTGCATAAATACTGAAGAACTTCCTTAAGAAACATTTCTGTATTTCTGTCATATATATCAAACAGCTGGTTTTGTTCTATAAAACTGTTTTCCAGCCAACCGACTTACTAGTTTTAAAATATAAATGAAATTCCTCGGGCCGTTTAAAGTCTTTACATGCAGATGTTTGAGGCTCCTGGGCAAAGCTGTAAGTCTTGTGAACAACAGCAATCTTTGGTAAATATTGTACTGACAGTTTTTCACTTAGGCCTTTGATCCAGACTCTGGGCTGCTGATATTGCATGTGTTTGCACATCTCTGTTCCTGCCTATAGTCAGCTACAGGTCTGTGCTCAAATTAACTAACAGGGGTAGTCTTCAAATAGATAATGATAACAAAAGAAAATAGTTGTCATTATTATTATTATTATTATTAGTAGTAGTAGTAGTAGTAGTAGTATTAGTATTAAAGACCTAATTAAAATTACAAAACATCAGCACTGGGAGACAGAGTCCCCGAGTAGAGACAGTGAAACAGTTGGAAAGCTCTTTGAGTTGGACACAGATTCCAAAATACAAACCTACACATTTCTAGCTGTTCTTAGGAAATGAGCAAACTGCATTTTACAGTTGGTGTACCTCAGGGATATGTGTAAGAGTCCCTATTATTTAATCTACAGCCTATGTTCATGATCTTCTTCGGTATTGCCACTGGTTCAAAATGTAAGTGTGTGCAGATGACACAGGTGTACTCATGCAAGTGTGCAAACGTTTAACAGCTGTTGCACTGAGACCTGCTGCGGAAAGAAAAACACAATGGTCCATTTAGCACTAACGCTCTATATATGGTCCTTTACAAATAAAGATGATGTACTGCATGATGTGATCACTGACAAGTTGCTGCAAAGATCAAAGTGAGGGTTATTTATATGACCGCTTTAAGCCTGACGAATCATTGTTCAAGACCACTCTACAGAATTACAAGAAACAAAATATAAAGAAACAATGGGTGGCTCAAGACTTTTGCACAGTATTGTAAATAACAGCATGTAAACATGTGTGTGGTAGTATGCCCTTATTTTGACCCTAAGCTGGGCGTATGAGGGTGAAAGTGAGCTTTGGTGCGGCTCCTCTCATGAGGAACACTTTCAGTAATATCAAACCAAAAACAGAATATTTTTGCAGAATTTGATTAAACTCATCTAATTACAGCTCATGAGATGGAAATTATCGTTTAAATTAGGACTTGTTTTTATTAAGTAATTAATAAAGCCCAACTGGTCGTGGCAGATGGCCGCCCCTCCCTGAGCCAGCTTCTTCCGGTTAAAAGGGAGGTTTTTCCTTCCCACTGTCGCCAAAGTGCTTGCTCATACGGGGTCACATGACTGTTGAGTTTTTCTCTATCTGTGTTATTGTAGGATCTACCTCACAATATAAAGCGCCTTGAGGCGACTGTTGTTGTGATTTGGCGCTGTATAAATAAAATTGAATTGAATTGAATTAAAGGCTGTAAAATAATATTTAGGTCTAATTTTCAATGTTTTATATTTTATTTGTATATAAACTTTCTATAACAACACCTACTACATAAAAACGTGTCCTTAATTATGTTGTGTAAAACAGAATGTGTTTGTTAGTACTCGTTGCATTGTTATTTGCGTTATATTTAATTTACCTAAAGCTATAATTTATATTTATAATTTATGGGTAAATAAAAGTGTATTATGTTGAGAATCAGAGTCGAATGTGTTTTTAGCGTTTAGATTAAAACGAACTGTTATCATTTATCGTGTATCTGCCGGCTCTGCGTAAATATTCCTGCGTTAATATGGAAAAAAGTCGTGATGTTATCGGTGTTCTCACGCAGCTTGGGAAGGGGTGGTTTGCTCGTGAGCTGGCTCAGTGACGTCTGCGTCCCCTCCGCTGCCAGTGGCCCCTTGCCATATGTATTCATGCCGGGCAAGATGGCGGCGATACGGAATCGGTGTTATTGCCAGTGGACATAAAAAAGGCATTTTATTTAAAATAGAACAGCGAGTGATATCCAGTTATACACTTGAACGCATCGTGAGTGTATCTGCCACGTAACCAGCGTCGACGTCTTTTTTAATTTTACGCGTTTGAACGTTTTTTCTTACAAAATGTTCTCGTTGTAAGTCGCTCGCTAACCGACCAGCTGGCTAACAGAGAGCAGTTACTAGCTAGCTATCCACCACAGCCAAGCCGCCGTGAAGTGTAGGATGGGAGAAAAGCTGGAGCTCAAGCTCAAATCGCCGGTTGGAGCAGAACCCGCTGGGTATCCGTGGCCGTTACCAGTATACGTAAGTGTTAAACTTTAAAACTTAATTTTTGTAGCTTTTAAGCTTTGCCTTTTGTTTTACTCTTTGTTAGCCGCGTTAGCTGTGCGCTAACTCTAGCTAGCAGAAGGAGCCGTGGCACGCTCGTCCGGAGAATCGGGTCATACTGGTTGGGATGGTGACAGACGTGCTGTATCAGCCTTCTGCCATGGCTGATGGCACACCTGGATTATTTCAATCCGTTCTTTCCTTGTCATACTGTAGTCACTTAGTCCTACGGCACATTTGACCGTAGCTAGTAAAACTAACAGTGACAGCCACTGATCGGAGGTTGTTTTGAAATTGGACCACCGTTTTGTTAGTCTGTCCCCAACTTATTTTATCACCGAACATTTTTTCCCTGCTCACATAGACCACACCATATCTCCGATGGTTACACAGTAGGTGTTTGAACTCCTGTCTGTACACATCTGAATAGCAGTGTTGGCATTCCTAGAGTGCCTTCTGTGTGTGTATGTGTGTTATCTCAGCATAGTTTTAGGAGCGAGAGCAGCTGACTTGTGTTTGCTCGGGTTAACTCTGTACATGAGGTGGACCCACCACCCCCATCCCCCCCATCAGTCAGTCTGCTCTGTGCAGTGATAGCAATCATGCCTGGTAGAAACACGTCTCTCTCTTCTCTTAATTTTATTTCCATGTAGCTGTCAGCACGTCAGTGCCTGCAGTTGACTCATTCAGTATAAGCGGAAGGGGAAGCGGTTGTAAGTTCTGTGGTCCTTTTCAGTGGTGTGTAGTTAGTTTGAACTGTCTTTCTCATTTATAGTAATTGCGGTGAGAAGATAGCCGAGTTTATGAGAATGCGTGTGTGGGGTCTCTTTGTGGCGCTTTCCCCCACCCCCACGCTGCGCTGTGTCTGTCAGTCTGGTTATTTCACTTCCATCATAGTGTGTTTGTCCCATCACCCGTTTCAGTCTCTGTTGAGTCAGAGTTGCTTGTCGATGCAATCAGGCACTCCCTCCCTGCTTTGCCTGACAGAGCTGACCCTCCCTTTTTGCACTATGCCAGACTCTGATAACACTCACTGTTCCTCCCTCCCTTCCTCCCATTTCCTTATGTTATGGTCTGCAAAGATAAACAGGAGGACAAGCATGTCAGGAATTTAATACATCATTGGGCTGCGTGAGCTATTTATACTGTCATGTGTTGAATTAGAAACAGCTGATGCATGTGGAGTTGTGCGATATCGAGCCCATTCATGCGGTGCTCTCCTCCTGTTTTCAAAGGGGGAAACACTTCCCCTCTCCTCTCCCTTCCTCTCTTGTCCATATGGTCAAGTCTGCAGGGAGGAAGATATGAGCCTGCCCCTGTTCAGCAATGCTGTATTATTAGAATTCACATACCAGTATGTGTTCCCAGTCACGTTTAAAACTCATTGTGTTTTCCCTTTGTTGAACTTCTTGGTGGTAACAGCAGATCCCACTCCATTTACTCTTCACTCCTACATTGCACCACATTAGGATTGGTTATCACACCCACAGAGCACGAGCACATTGCTATCTGTGTATGATAGACACAACATGGCTGCTGTTACAGGCTTTTGATGTGTAAGTTGTGCTTTTAGTGAACCAAGCCCATAGAAAAAATGCAAAGAAGATGTTCTCTGATCTCTTTTGTTTAGTCTTTCATCTGCTGTTTGCTCACTAAATCCCCACATCTGTGCATCTGTAAATGCTTCCATATGAAGAGCACCTCTGGTGTGGTGCAGCTCTTTATCCATCTGGTTCTAGGTATTGGTACTAAGCAGCCCCACACAACACTTTTAAGAGACACGCTGGTGTTTTAAGTACTTTTGGTGTATGATCAGTAGGAATGTGTGGATTGTTTAATTCTGTATCACCACTGATATCATTATTAAGAGTTTGGCTGATATCCACAGATGTTATCAAAGATGGACACGCTTGCCTTGTCTAAAATGTGATGCTAGAGTGCCTTAAGCCTGTGTTCTTTGTAACACCAGGGGTCTAACTCTGGTTGCAAAAATACCAGAAAAGATTGGAAGAAATGGGTTCTTTCTCCATTGGTCTGAGAGCTCGGTACATCCTGTCCTGATGAGACTGATGGCCTCAGTGTCTAGTTTCAACTGATTAATTTTGAGCCTAATTTATAAAAATTGATTTAGAGTCAGAAAGGGCCATGATAAGCTATGAGCATATCAAGGATCAGTCATATCCACCTCCTGCTCGTCACATCTGGCTTCAAAACACCAAGATGGCGATGGTGAAAAAGCTCAGCTGGAGGCTTCATAACAGGACTTCACAAACCAGTGGATGACATCGAGGTGGCTATGTCCAACTGTTACGCTGTCTATACTCATGAGGAGTACTGGCACCAGTTTTTATTTTATTTCTAATTCATCGCCCTTTTTGTAGTGGTTTAGACATTTGCCTAATAAGTGAAAGATCACCAGTTTGATTCTCGGAGGAGACACAGATGCCTTTAGAATTGTGCCAGGAAGGGTGTCCGGCGTTAAAAAAAACTGCTAAATCAAACATGTGGAGCTACCTGCTGTGGCAACCCCTTGTGAATAAGGGAGCAGACTAAAGTAGCTTTTATTCATTGGCCCTTTTGTGCTGGGAAAACAAAACAAATGTCATTTAAAAAATGACCAAGCTGTTTTAAAGCTTTTCAGCTCTTTGTCACACCATCTGAGTATTTAGCCAGCACAAAATTGATGTGACACAACAGATAAAGATTGTTCATAGAAATTTGTAGCTATAATATGTTTGGCATCTGACTCATGTCTGTTTGATCTTCTTTGTTACAAAATCAGTGGTGACTGAGCATAATTCTTATGTGCATAAATGGAGGTATAAATAAGCACGATTAGTCTCGATATAGCTAAAACAAAAAGGCTCTTTCATCTTACTACTTTTTTTTTGCCATTTGATAAATAAAATGTATTCAAATTTCTATACAAAGCCTGACTTTGGTCATTTGTTCTCATTGGGTGCTGAGGTGTAGATAGTTGAGCAGTGTTTGGGGTAAAACCCCTACACCCACGGTGCGTCTGTGAGGAGAGGTAGCATGGAGAGGAGGAGTAGTACGTGCGTCAGTTGAACCCAGAGTGGGGAGGAGAGGAGGGTCCTCTGTTCTTTTTGTCTGACTCTAGCTTTCAGACGGCGTTTATTTTTAGCAGCAGCTCTGTACTGGTGTTGCTGTGTGCCGTCTTTGTGTGAGCAGGTGACCTCCCCCCGCTGCATCTGATTCGCTCACTTCATACCCTGTATAGCTTCCATATTAAGAGCTACACAGCGCTTTGCTCATGTGTGTTTTAGGAAGATTTGTAGCTCATTATCATTAACAGTTAGCTCCACAATGTAGTTAACTGCCGTGCTCCGCTAACAGATCTCCTGTCTAGCCATGGTTCTTTCAGGGTGTGCGCATGCATGTTTTAGTTTTGGCGGAAGTTTGCGTAGTATTGGCGGGTAGTATTGAGCGGGAAGCTGGAAGCTCCGGGCTGTGGGCTGAGAGCTGAGAACCGTTAGCTCATGCTGCTGTGCCAGGCCTCAAACAGCTGACAAATAGCAGGCTCTCCTCCTCTCTCAGGCCCCCCTTTCCTTTCGCAGTTCTTTTTTCGCTTCTCGCTTTCACTTTCCCTGCCTTTGTCCTCTTTCACCTTCAGATTTCTTTTTTTTTCTTTCTACTTTCTTTCTTTTCTTTCTCTCCAGCAGAGGCTCTCTTTGGCAAAGCAGGAGACGGAAAGTGGGTCAGTGGGTCAGCTCAGGCAGCAGGCTTAGGCAGCCTGTGTGCTGGATGCAACTTGAGTCCTGTTACTCGCAGAGAGCTGCTCAGGCACTCCTGCTAAAATTACTGATTATAATTTCCCTGCGTGTGTGAAATACAATAGATTTTATCTTATTCAAGTTTGCTTCTGACTAACTTAGGGTGATTTTCAGAGACACGGTATGTAGCATGAGCCTAGCTTCAGCCTCTCCAGTTTCATTAGGGTTCCCATTAGCATCAGCTATTCTTTTTCAAGTTCCTATATACATTCAAATAGACACATACAATCTGCATTAACATCTCAAACAGATGTTATTGAAATTCATAAAAACTCATCTTAGAACAGTACATTAAGACAGATACATCTACTAATTTATTTTAAACACACGTTAACTGGGTAATAAGATTCAAATAATTTCTTTATAAGGTCTTTTTGTGGCTCTGTGGTGTAATGTTTAGGACATTTGCCTTACATGTGAAATATCCCTGGTTCAGTTCTGGGAGGAGACGCAAACCCAGCCTTAAGGGGTCACAAGCTGCTGTACTCTTACTGATGATCTCAAAGGCAGGGGTTTCGTCAGGAAGGGCATCTGGCGTAAAATCTCGTCAAATCAAACATGCAGATCCATCTGCTGTGGCGACGCCCTCAGGAAATAAGAGAGCAGTCAAAAGTATCTCTTTCTCTTCTTCTTTGTTGTAATTTCTCTTTAATTATATTTATAATGATCAAAACTCCCATCCAGCAGTTTTATACCTTACCTTCACACACATATATGTGTGCATGTCATATTTACTTTCCCTCCACTCAGTGTCTTTTTTTTTTTTAATAGAAAACGGTTTCATTAAAATTCCTGCTGGCTTTGGAAATGCTGTTTTAACAGGCACTGTCGCTCAGCAGGTAATCCGACCTTTCCAGGGTCCGTTACACAATCCGTTGCAGAGCTAATGCAGCAAAAGACTTATGAGGCATAAAATATGTTTAGGGACTATAAATGCATTTGGTGCAGGGTTGCACATGGGATCATGATTTGGTTAAAGGAAACTCTGAACATTAAACATTACACCGTTATCCAGACTAACATGCATTAATAATCAGAATAGTTCCTCGTGGCTAATTAACATAAGCAGCATGTGCACATGGCTAATCAGCATTTCATTGCATATGCACATTGCCAGACTTAACATATATTTACACACATGTTGTTTATACTAATACAAAATGCATGCTCGGTACAATACTGGCTCAGCAAGCACTCTGTTAAACTGATTATTTCCCCATAAACATACCAGGAGTTTTTCCCTGCGGTTAGCTACTGTGAAGCAATCCTCCTGTTTCTCTGCGATGGCATTCACATAATCCTCCTAATGCACATTCAGAATCTCCCAAACAATAAAAAAACTGAGTGGTGGTGGTAGTGGCTCAGGAGGTAGGACAGGCCATCTGTCAGCGAGATGGTTCGTGGTTCAATCTCTGGCTGCATGTTGAAACATCCTTGTGCAAGATACTGATGTCGTGTGTTTACCCAGTGCTTCGATCAGTGTGATTAGATGTTGTATGAATGTGTGTGGGAATGGGTGAATGAGCTTTGTAGTAAAAAGTGCACAGTACAAAAGCACTATATGAGTACCAGTCCATTCACTCTTTTTCCTGTTCAGGCCTGCTTTTCAGCTAGTCAGCAATTTGCCTACATGTAGCACCACCTTTCATCCTATAATGTCCTTCTACTGTGGAACCAGCTAACATTTTGGGTTTAGGAGACAGAGACTCTGTGCTTCTGAAATTAGGCCTGATTTAAGCTACATCATAAAATGTTTAATGTAGCTTAAATCAGGTGACCTTGAACCATCTGAGGAACTTCCTCCTTCTTTTTATGATCACTATGACAATACTCAGTGTGGTAAATGGCTGTAACTCAGGAAGGTAGAGCAGGTCATCTACTGATCGGAAGGTTGGTGATTTGATCCCTGGCTCCCCCTAAATATCCTTGGGCAAGATATTAACCCCAAGTTCCTCTCTGATGCATGTGTCAGGGTATGAATGAGTGAGTGGTAGTAAGCACTTAACAGCATAGATGACAGTACTTGTGTGAATGGGTGAATGTGGCATGTTGTATAGGGTAATATTTGAGTATTATTTTAGTATTTGCGTATTCCCGGACAGTAGAAAAGCGCCATTTATGAATCAGTCCATTTACCATTTAAATATTTGTCTTCTCTTTCCCCTCACACTAGGGCTGTGCGATATGACAAAAATCTCATATCCCGATATTAAGAAATCTATCGTCGATATAACGATATAAATTGCAAAAATGTAACATTTCCTGTAAATTCTGTGAATCTCGGGCATCTCGACTTGCGTGAAGTGTTTCCAGCTGGGCGTCGTGTACCTGGAGTCGAGTGTTTTAGCTGATGCATGGAACTATACATTTTTAGACATAAGTTGTAACGGCCACTGTTTTCTTTGTAAGTATTTATTACACAGCATGCTGCGGAGAAAAGTCTGTTCTAACGTTTGAGTCTAAGGTTTATTTTTTAGCACCTGGCGGCTCTTTTTTGCTTCTCATCCGTAAATACTCTGCATCTTTCACGTGACTCGTTTTATTTTGAAAAGCCTCAACAGGATCTTGAGCTTTATTGTGAAAGGTTTATGTGGAAAATAAACAAACGGACACGCCGTGGTTTTACCGTCGTTGTTGCTAACGAAAACGCATAAAAAACAAGCGCTTGTCCGTCCGTAGTGTGGTTATATTAAATATAAGAGAAAGAGAGAACTTTAAGAAATTAATATAGCCACTACAGTGACCATCAAAATGATGAAAAAATATTGCCATAAACAGTTTATTTTGCGACACCACGAAACAAACGATAGCGTAAAATGAAACGATAGACGTTTTTCTATCGTCATCCGATATATATCGTTATATCGAACAGCCCTACCTCACACTCCTCTGGTCGCTGTAGGTGTTTGTCCCTACCTGAGCCTGATTCTGACAGTGTTTTTCTGCTAAAAGGGACTTCCCTCCCATGATTGCCAGTTGATGAGATTGTCTTAGTGTTTTGACCTATGATTTACTGAGCTGTGGTATTTTAAGGTCAGATGTGAAGACAGTTTAGGGTATTTTATTTTCAGCTGTCAGTTTATTAGATACACCCCACTTAAACATCAGTCTTCTAAAACTGTCATGGCTTCAGCAGTGTTGAGGTTTTGTTTAGACTGGTTTTGAGTGGTCGTGTTTGGAGTTTAAGGACATCTAAAAGCTGTAATTTGTGGTGCTGCTGAGTGAAATGTTTTATTCTCGGTGTGGTTTTTGTAATATTTTCTCCCTCCCTCCCTCCCTCCCTCCCTCCCTCCCTTTCAAGGATAAACACCATGATGCTGCTCATGAAATCATCGAGACCATTCGGTAAGCGATGTTTCCGTCCTGCGATACTCCTACATGCACATGACTGTCAAAGACCTGATTTAGTAGTGATTTTATGTTTGTTTATTTAATAGGTGGGTGTGTGAGGAAATCCCAGACCTCAAACTGGCAATGGAAAATTACGTACTCATTGACTATGACACCAAGAGGTAAAATAATGTCATCAGTATCTGTAAAATCAAAGTCTGTGAGTCAGACAGAAGGTTAGATGGATGTCTCTGATAACAAGTCAGAGTTTATGAGTCAGATTTAAAGACTTGATTAATTTCACCCAGCCACGATAACAAATTAGGTCATGATAATTAGAGTTAACCCATGTGAGCTGTATTATTTCACTCAGAAATGTGCTGTTATTACTTAAATTGATTATTGTTATAGAGATAATATTTAATATGTGTTGCCTCTCTCTCCCAGCTTTGAGAGCATGCAGAGACTTTGTGACAAGTACAACAGGGCCATTGACAGCATTCATCAGCTGGTGAGTCCATATGTGAAAAGTTCCTTGCTGTTTTGTAGGAGAAGGCTACACATTAGTCACAAACCTGGTTCTTTTGAATCTGTGCCCTTTGTGAATCATTTTCCCTAACTGTTTATTCTGGTTTTGAGTATTTGTAGTAGGATATCAGAGCCAGTGTTCTCTAAGGTGCTCTATCTTTGTCCTTCAATTATTGGATTTTGGTAAGAATTCTTTAGTGTGCTGTCTTATCTATATTCCACTCCAGTAATTAAAGAAATATTCCACTTACACAGGTATTCAGACCTTTTGCTATTGATTTCTGGTGCATGCTACTTTTGTCAGAGATCACTTAGGAACTTCTAAAGATTGTCAGGAGTCTACCTGGCAGTAATTAAATCATCTGTCCATACAACAGTACATTTCCTGGAGCCTATTCCAGCTGCTGAAAGGTAGAAGTCAGAGTATATAACCTCACAAGCCCATCTTAAGGCTAACACAGGGCTAATTAAATCAGCTGGACATAAATATGACGTGTCTGTGTAAGGTCTTACAGCTGCTGATGAATATTAGAGTAAAAACTGTGCCTTGATGTTGAGAGAACTGTATGTCTATCTGTGAATCAGGATTGTTTCAAGGCACAGATCTAGCACAGTTTATTATTTGGAAAAAGTTTGATTTTCATTTTTGAAAAATTACAAAATACATTTAGTAAGGAAATCCCCTCCTGCTCGTTTTTTAGTGTAGTCTCTGTTAATTAACTAGCCCTGGCCTTTCCTGTCTTATCTTTGCCTGCCAACATGCAGACCAGGGTGCCTTTCTGGCAGCCCTTGAAATCATTTTGCTGCCTCTCCAAGTAGTCTCTTCCCCCGTCGTACTCCAACGCCACTGTCTTGGACTGACATAGGCTATGGTAGCTGTTTTTCAGCAGTTGAAACCACCCGTGAGGAGGAGCTGCTCATTGAGAAGAACAAGGTTTATTCTCAGCACTTGTGGTCAAAGTCAGCCAAGCTGGATCCTGTCCATGGGACTCGTAACCCCTTAGAAAGGCAGCTGAACATATTTTTCAATAATGTATCTGTTATGTCAGTGTCAAAGTGCAGAGAAGCAATTTATCAAATTTATTATTCAATTAAAAAATGGTGGATGTGTATCCTTTGCAATTCGGTAATTATGGACCCGAACTCCATAAAACAAACAGAAACGTAAAATGTTCACTGATACTTGCCATCCACCGGGATTAAGCTCAAATAACTGTACCATAAAAATGGAGAAACATCTAAAGGACAGGTTTGCCAACCTTGTGGGATCTTTCCCAAAAGAATTGAGGTTCTTATTTTTTTTTGCCAAAGTATTAAGTGAATGCTTCACATATTTATTGAAGTGGAATATTTTAGTCTTTTATTTTTAACAGTTGTACAAACCACTCAAAAAGCCTGTATTTGCTTTGTCATTATCATGTGTGCAGGTTAATTTTGAAAAATAATTGAATGCGTTAATATGATACAGTTTTAAAGTGAGTCTGAAAACTCCTAAAAGGTATAAAAAGGGATGGAGTGCGCTCTCTGGGGAGCTATGTAATTGATGCAAATCCTGTTTTACAGTGGAAAGGGACCACCCAGCCCATGAAGCTAAACAAGCGTCCTTCCAATGGGCTGCTGAGACATATCTTACAGCAGGTGTACAACCACTCAGTGACCGACCCAGAGAAGCTCAACAACTATGAACCCTTCTCCCCCGAGGTGTACGGAGAGACCTCTTTCGACCTGGTGGCCCAGATTATTGATGAAATGGAAATGATGGAAGAAGACACCTTTGTTGACCTTGGCAGTGGTTAGTTTGCTGTTATACATTTCATTCTATACTAACCACTTAGTAGAAGCACCTGAAGTTTGTCTTTGTTTCTTAAAAGTACTCCAGTAAAGTGTGTTTGGGGTTAATTGGATAAAAATGCTAATTAAGAACTATGAAAATGTCTGAAATTGTAAGATTCAGAACTCCAGCATAAATAGCAAGTCTGGCAGCTTTGGTGTGTTTATGTTTTTGAAGAAATTGTTTCATATTTGCAGGAGTAGGGCAGGTGGTGCTGCAGGTTGCAGCAGCAACCAACTGTAAACACTACTACGGTGTAGAGAAAGCAGACATTCCAGCTACCTATGCAGAGGTAACTCCATTATCTCACATAACAGATATACAGACCCAGCAGCACGGGATTGAAAATCACTGCGTTTACATTTGTTTTAGTGAAAAGCCACCGATTACTATAGACAGCTCTAAACTAGAGCGTAGTCTAGCAGAAAGCGCACCTGCTGTTTATTTCCTCTTCAGATGAGCCTTCAAACTGGTTTCTTTGTTAGCATTTGTTTGCCCTGTAGCGCTGCACCAAACAAGTTGCATAAACCTGTTCCACACTTGCACTAAAGCACTAAACTGAGTTCAATTAAGATTGTAAATGTCTGACGCAGCTGGATTGAACCTTAAACGGTCTTCAAACTTCCAGCAGCTCTATCGTAATGTGACTGTAGTGTCTGACTGCAATCAGTGCCGGTTTGAGTATAGAGCAGGTAACAGACTGGTGAGTAGTGCCCGAGCTTCAGATAGACATCCCTGCTTTGAATTAATGTCTCCTGATTGGGCGGATATTCAACTCAAAATCTTAGTTTTAATCATAAGTGTAAAACTCGAGTCATTCTGGTAATTGAAAGGGCGTTTCTTAGAACCCAGTATCCAAACTTTAACTGGGGGCTATTTGTTTACTTCCTCTCTTTCTAGAAATGCCTCCGCAGGTCTCGCATTATCATCATTTTGACTTTTAAAAACTTGAATTTTCGTATCAAGTGTTCAGATATTGTTTCTGTTCTTTGTTTCAGACCATGGATAAAGAGTTTAAAAAGTGGATGAAATGGTATGGGAAGAAACACGGGGAGTACACAGTAAGTTGGTTCTTGTGTGACACAAGTTGCACTTTCATTGCGCACACGTTCAGAGGAAACAAATTCAGGTGCTCTGTAGATTCACAGGTGTTCAGGATTTTTTCCATAACCGTACTATTTGTTTCAGCTGGAAAGAGGTGATTTTCTGTCTGAAGAGTGGAAAGAAAGAATCGCCAACACAAGGTGGTGTACAAAGCCTGATCACAGTGACAGACTGAAAGCCAAAATCTCCATTTATGTGTTTCTGCAAATAAGGCCATTTAGAATCTGAATCTAATCAAAATATAATCAGAAAATCGCCTCCTTAACTGTTTTTGTCATTCATTACATCCTGAGGTAACCATTTTTACTGTGAATTGAACTGTGAAGTATTTCCTTTTGTCTGTTTTCCAGTATTATTTTTGTGAATAACTTTGCCTTTGGTCCAGAGGTAGATCACCAGCTGAAGGAGCGCTTTGCTAACATGAAGGAAGGTTAGTACTTTTCAGCTAATGACTACACTACTTACTCATTACTTGTTTGTACTTAGTTAAAAAACACACAGACATACACAAGGCTCTTAAATTGGAAAATATATAGATCATCACTTAAATTCTGATCAGAATTATCAGAAAAATTGAGCATAAATTATGTTGCACTGACAGTTTGTTAGGCACATTGATGAATTTGTGTTCTATAGAGTCAACAATGTTTCAGCTTCAAAGTCACAAACATACAATTTCTGCATTATATTCAGACCCACCACTTTTTGTATGTCATGTTTGGATCAGAGCATTATTTTAAAAATCATTTGAGGATATGTGTCCACTTTTTCTTTAATCTCCACAGTCTGCTCTTTGTTAATTTGGTATTTTCAAATTTCCCAGCAAAGCTAAATTGAGACGCTTTATTGAAAACTGGAGAAAATTAATCAAACATAGAAAAACAGTATGAAAGCAGGTGCATGTAGTATTTTGTGTATATAAAGCATCATGTTTTTTTAGTGTTGGTAGTGATTAATTCTTCTGCTGTTCTCATTGTTAATTAAGTTAAAATGGCTCATGAGATCCATCCATAGATAGTTAAAGTGATTGTGTAAATTACCATGCGTGCGTCAAGTAATGAGCTGAAAAAGCTGTGGTGTGTACAACACATGTAAAGAATTTATGTGAATTTGTTTTTCTATTTCCCCAGGAGGGAAAATTGTATCCTCCAAACCCTTTGCACCTTTAAACTTCAGAATCAACAGTCGAAACTTGAGTGGTAAGCACCCAATTTATTTAAAAAATAAATAAATAATATTTAAGGCTCAATTAGACTTACGTGTGATATTCCTCCCTTTTGTCCTGCAGATATTGGCACAATTATGCGTGTGGTGGAGCTTTCTCCACTCAGAGGCTCTGTTTCTTGGACTGGAAAGCCAGTTTCCTACTACCTGCATACCATAGACCGCACCATAGTAAGCACCCATGCTTCTCTTTGTCTCTGTAATGAGAGGAAGCGATCCCAGGCGCCCACACGTGAAATCCTAACAGAGGGGATCTCGTCAGCCCAATAAAAAAATAATTGACTACTAAAGCAACACAAATAAATTGTCCATTAGAGACGAACCGTAACCTAAACTCAAGAGATAAGCTGCCATAATAACAGCTGGTATCATCTTAATGAGTAGTGTATCTTGAGAGTAAGCAATCTGAGGTTTCACAGGCAGACATGTGCTTATTAGATTACCGTGACATATGTGTCATTCCAGTAACTGGTGAAAGTAATCCCTGGTTACCTGTTGAAATCCCAATGAGAAAACTGGCAGGCTGCCTGGAAAATGCTTGTGACAGTCTCATTATGCAGATGTGTTTCTTGTCACCACCTGATGCCGTTTGCCCTCTCTGTCTCACTCTTTATGAAGCTTTATTTGGCGATGACACAAAAGACATTTTATGTACCGATTGTAATAAATTTAATTATTTAGTGCGTTTGCTTTTTTCAGTCAGAACTGTGAAACGAGCATGCATCTGATTCTGTGTTGTTACAAACGTGTAGATAAGGACTCTTAATCTAATACCCACATTTTCCTTTTCTCATCTTCCAGCTTGAAAACTACTTTGCTAGTCTCAAAAATCCTAAACTCAGGGTGAGTCTTCTTCTTCAGTGTGTTGACAGTCCCTGTATTTACTACGTTTTTTGGATCAGACTAGTAAATTGATTCATCTTCTGTTAGGAGGAGCAAGAGGCAGCTAGAAGACGTCAGCAGAAGGACACGAAGGACAGTAAAAGCAATAGTACCACGCCCACAAAACCCAAGGAACCAAACAAGGTACAAGAATGAGAATTAATTTCTGTAAACCCGGACGAGCTGGTCAGCGTTGTGAGACAGGTCTCTGTGTTCTCTATGTGACTGTTATCTCTTTGTGTAATAAAGCAGGACTCCTGTGGTGAAGAGGAGCGTCCTAGCTTGGTGACTGTGGTCAAGCCCTCCGCTAAACCGAGAAGAACGCGACTCCTGGCCAAAGGTCGCAAGCTGAACAATAAGAAACGTGGTCGACCCAAGAAAGCTACCCCAGCTGCTGAGAAGAAAAATAAGAAGAATCAGAGTGCGTTGGATTTGCTGCATGCCAAGACCCTTTCTGCAGCACCCCCTCAGGGTAAGAGCACTAACACACACACAATATGCTGTCTGTATTATTTCCTAAACAGGACTTTTACTGATGTTACTAATGAAAATATTACTGTGCGTGCAGATGCATACCGACCACCTCAGAGTCCCTTCTACCAGCTACCTCCCAAGGTCCAGCACTATACCCCTAGTCAACTGCTGCTGAGCCCAACTCCCCCTGGTTTGGAAAAACTGCTAGGTAAGTTAATGAATTGATTGATTTTTTTTTTAATTGTGATGCTGAAAAACCACATGCACCATACCAGATATACACATGGTTATATGAAATGCAGGTTACTGATTTAAGCAACAGTTTTTATATATCAGTATGGACACACGTTCTGGGAAGTGTGATGTGAAATTTAACAAAACCTAAAGCTTTTTAACGCCACTTCTGTTTGTGGTTGTGAACTAAAGACTTAATAAAAGAGAACTTGATCTGACTTTTGTGTGTTGCCTGCTGGTTAGGATGATTGTCATTGTGCTGAAGTTTTGGATGAGATCTTTTTCAGTGAATACATTCACATCGTGAGCCATCCACTCATAGCTGTGACTCCGCCTCCGCACACACCTACATACAGAGGTGTATTGGAAGTACAGAATATTTATTTTTGAGAACCAGATTTTGTACTCAAATGGTAATCTTGTCAAAATAGTTCACGGTACTGAACGTCCAACTGGGAAAGGTTTTGTAAGAACTTTGTAAGAACTTAGCTTTAAGGTCGCCACTGAGGATGAGAGGTGGGCTCCTAAAGAAGCTCTGCTTTTGCACAGTTCTCCTTTTTAATTTAATACCTTGAAAAAATTGAGTTTTTAGGATTTGCATGAATGGTCTTTGATATTATTATACTTGTGTTGTAAATGTGCAAATGAAAATAAGCTTTTCTGTAAGTCTGGTACCTGGCCTGTTTCACTCTGATGCCATTATTGTTTTTGTCTGTGGTCCCTGACAAAAGAACAGTAATCAGAAATAAGTGGCAGCCATTTCACCACAGAACACTAAAAATAAAAAATAAAAGCGTTGGCGGTCTTTCTCCACATCCTCAACTTCAATTGCACGTCAGCATTTATTGCATCTTTTTTGTTGTTCTTTTACGTGACCAGCTAACGCCAGAGACTGATATGAGCCGTTTTTACAAAAATAAACAAACAAGCAAACATGTTGAGCCTCGTCCACATTTTAAACAGTGACAAGAAGAAAATTAGCTGGTGTGCATGTTTCATTATTTCCAGCAGTCATTTTTGCATGTGCATTTTTTTTGTGGTCAGAATATTTCTAGGCACACGTTATAGAATGAGGCCAAAACGTGAAGAGGTAAATAAAACAACAGTTCTGCAGTTCTCCAATCAGCAGCAAACATATTTGTTAAACTCTCCATCTCTCTCTGTCTCCAACTTTGATCTTCTTTTACAGACAATATCAAAATTCAGTACCTCCAGTTTATGGCCTACATGAAGACTCCTCAGTACCGCTCCAACCTGCAACAACTTTTAGACCAAGAGAAGGTAATTATTGTCTCAACAGACTGCATAGTGAGGTTATCTTCACCTCGCTAAATTCTGTATATACATTTATATTATTATATCTGCTTTCCACTCACTCTAGCAAAAACACAGGGACCTATCAGGGCAGGCGGAGCAGCTCCATTTGGTCTGTCAGTCTCACAAGGAGAAGATCAAAGGTCTCTTTCAGACTAAACTGGATGAGGTAAGAAGTAATGCTATGTTGCTCCCACCTGATGCAGTAACACTTGTTAGTAGAAATCTACAGAAAATGCTTCAGTCAACTTTTTATAGCATGTATATTCAAAAACTGCAGATTATCAAACAGACAGGAATTGTAGATGAGCTTAAAACTCATGCCGTCTCTGTCCCACCTGAGGATAAACATGGTCAAAAGAAACAGGAGGTGGATGCACACCTGCATCAGGTGTGACTGTATATGAGCACTTAGAATGTAAAATGCACTTTGACATTACTGCAGCAGGGAAAGCTCTTCAGCCACTAGAGGTCTGCAAAGACTCACTTAGACGCAGTTCTTTTAAGCATCACGCTAGTAAAGCAGCTGATAAAAATGTGTTTTTTTGTGTGTGCTGAACAGCTGGGAGTAAAAGCCCTGACTGTGGAGGACCTCCTTCAGGCCCAGAAGGAGATATCAGCCCATAACCTTCAACTGAAAGAGCAAACCAAGCAGCTTGAGAGAGATATGGCTTTGCTGAGAGACCACAGCTTGCTGCTGGTGAGGCTTCAGATCCTCCAGCCCTTAATTACAGCATTGTCTCCAGCGGTTCTCACCTGTCATCGTACCTGCTGTTTAACTTTTGCGCAATGCTGGACGAACAGGCTGGCGGCATTATGGGAGAGAGAGAGTGAGTAACAGTAACTTGTTATTTTTCAGCTGAAGTCTCGATGTGAGGAGTTGAAGCTGGACTGGGGCTCTTTGTGTCTGGAGAGTTTGTTGAAAGAGAAGCAGGCCCTGCGCAAACAGATCTCCGAGAAGCAGAGACACTGCTTGGAGTTGCAGGTACACAGCTGACATCTTCAGATTGTTGGATCTATATCCAGGTGTTTTGGTCTCTCTTTTCTAATACGTGCCCCTCTACTATCTCGCCACCCTTTAATCCACCTCACTGTTCTGTGGTTTTCAGGAAGAGTGCATGAGCTATTGTGACAAACATTTTCCAATATTTTACCATCGGTATAGCTTGTTTACCTGTGTAATAGTTCCCCCTGGTGTCTGTTTGTAGATAAGCATTGTGGAGCTGGAGAAAAGTCAAAGGCAGCAGGAGCTACTTCAGCTGAAATCCTACAGCCCTGGTGAAAGTTCCCCGTATAGAAAAAACCTGGAGTCCCGCGCTTCCACAGACGTGGACTCCTCTAAGCTCGGCCTGTCTTCAGCCCCAGTTCTCAACGGTGTTAGCCCAGAGCTTACTATCAACGGCACCAGCTCACCTTGTTTTGACCGGGTTAACTCCAAGGGTGAGCTTCTTTCTCGGTACCTGCCCATATCCCCGGACCATGAATTAGTGGCTGCCACCCCTGATGCTCGACAAAGGCAGCAAAGCTTCTCTCATGCTCTTCCTGACTACACGCGCTTCTCCCCTGCCAAGATTGCCTTGCGTAGGCACCTTAACCAGGATCCTACTGCCTCTGCTCACTTAAGAGGTCCAGGGCTGACCACACATAGGTTTGTTCCTACTACAAACATGTATGAACATTTTTATTTCTGCTGTCTGCAGATTGAATCCTAAAGCATCATTTTTCTTTTTAGGGATCTGGGTGGTGTTAACTCTCCACTTGGAGCCAAACAGAACTGCCCCTCTCCCAATGGATGTGATGCTCAGATTAACCTCAAAAGCTCAGAGAGGGTGAATTTTCGTCTTTCCCTGTGTCATTTTCACTGCGATTTATTTGCAAGCACACCTTGAGTCTTTCACTGCTGTAATTTTCCCATTTGTGCTGTGACACAGGGCATTAAAGAGAGGAGTCCATCTGTTCAGGGAGACAACAGCATTACAAGCCTTCCTATTAGTATCCCACTGAGCACTGTTCACCCAAGTAAATTACCAGTTAGCATCCCACTGGCCAGTGTGGTGCTACCCAGTCGTGCTGAGAGACTGGTGAGTGTGCTGACTTTTCCTATAGTACATCACTGATGCACCTCTCTCGTGAAGCCCCGCTGCACGATAAAAATATTATGTTTAAAGATTAAGATGTGTAGGTTAGGTTTTTATGTAGTCAATTAATTAATGTAATTGTCTAAAGTTCAAAATAAATCCATACCTTCAGATTTCATAATGATAAATTCTCTGTATTCATGATTTCAGAGAAGTACTCCGAGTCCTGTGTCACAGACCGGTCAGACCAATGGTAAGGATGGACTCTTCACATATTTTTCACTTGTGACTTTTAGAGTTTCTACTATAGTCAGGGTTTTGCCTGGATTAAGTAAGTAAGCCTCTGACTACGCAGCGTAAGCATGGTCACTACATACAGTAAAGGGGATGATTCTGTGTTTGCTGATTTCATGGAATAATATGCATTTTCCAATTATTTTTGTCCATTTCACAAATAAAGCATAATTATCAAAATAAACTGCTTGCAAAGAAAAAAAGCTGGTTTTATTTAATTACAGCTTTAAAAATGGGTGAGTATATTCCTTGGGGTGCTGCTAAAAATTCCTCTGGACAAAAACTTACTGCTGCTTATTTAAGGTTAAATATGTGAATTGAGGCTGTTTTATGTTAGTCTGATCTTCCTGTGAAGCTTCATGAACTGTTTGGTCTTTGTTAGGATATTCATCCATCTCCAGCATGATGAATGGAGGTCTGCACCCCGAGGACCACAATGGCACTTCTTCACCTCCTCCACACAGCAACACTTTAACAATGGGCCGAGGCGGTCCGATCCAGAGCCCCCCTCTCAGCACTGGGGGGGTGCTCCAGTATGCCGACGGACCCCCGAGGATTGTTCCAGAAGATGGACCGGAGGGCCAAGGAGGTGAATCGGACGCAGAAGCCCAGGAAAGTGAACTGCGAAGGAGGATCTTTTTCTCCTCCTCTTCTTCTTCATCCTCGTCTTCCTCTTCGTCAGGCAGCGGGGGCAGCGCAGCCGGAGGATCTCGCCTCCACCACCACACCGGCAACCCGGCCAAGCAGGGATACCACAGTAACCATGGAAACCACCACCACCAATCGCCCAGCACGCAGCACGCTCACACACCCACACATACGTCGTCATCGCACTCCTCTCACAGCCTCGGCTCTCAAGAGGGACGCAAGCGGGGGAGACGGAAACGTTGCAACCCAGGGCCTGTTATGGCCAGTGGATCCCCAAAGAGAAGATCATTCCCTGGGCTCAGCTCCAGCAACCACTCCTCAGGATCGCCACTCAATATCAACTCCATGGTGAGCACTGGAGACGAAAGAGCATATATGAGATTCTTTGAAGTTACATTATGAGTATTGTACTATATTAAGTATATACTCAATATTATAAGCAGTTTTAAAGGCTCCTGCACACTGCTAATTCATCAGTCTTAAAAGTTCAATAGAGGCACACTTTGCGGCATGATCTTGAAACTGTACAACAAATGTAATAATAGCGTAATAACAATGCCACATCCTCTTTAGCTATCATACAGACAACCTTCTGCTGCTCCAGCGTAACCATCCATCTGTTTTGTTTTTCACAGATGTCGCCAGCGTCACTGTAAACTGTGATTATTTTCGCCAACAGGTGAACAACATCAACCAACCTCTGGAGATCTCTGCCATCTCCTCTCCAGAGCAATCAAGCCGCAGCCCCGTTGGGCCTGACCTAGACCAACCTCCCATCTTGAAGAGAGAGCGCCCCCTGGAGATGAACGGCACGGGTCGATATTCCACAGCACCCAGCTCCGACGATGAGGACTCGGGATATCCTGTTGACAGCTCCAGTTCTCGGTAATATGAAGCTTATGATGGCGTCTTCATCGATCGGAAGTCATTTAAATGTCCTTGCGCTGGGTCGTGTGATTCAGCATTTCCTGTTTGTGCTTTTATTTAATCACAAGTTGTACCGTTATAAATATGACTCAGCTCCGTTGCAAATTTTATATATTTATAATATTGTTACTGCTTATTTTGATTTTTGTTTATTGTTTTTGCAGAATTGAAAGAAAAATAGCCACTATATCGTTGGAGAGCAGAGATGGACCTGGTAGACTCGGAGATAGTGAACGAGGTAGAAAATGAATACATTAGGAAATAATCATCATCATCCTCCGCCTTTCTGCTAGACGATTAGAGCTGTGTGTTTCTTTGTTTTTTTCCTTTCTCCTCCACTAGGGAGAAAATCAGGAAGCAGCAGTGGTAACAGCACCGGGAGTGAAGCCTCCTCATCGTCATCTTTGTCCTCTACCAGCAAATGGAAATCCACCTTTTCACCCATTTCTGATCCCAAACAACCCAACTCTGACCTGAGACAGGGGGGCTCTCCGTTTGGCATCGGGGGTTCCGGTCGGGGCACAGACTCAGATTCTGACCACAAACAGCAGCAGGTGAGGAAAGGGAGCGATGGAGAGTCCAGCTACAGCAATCCAAACCCTTTCCTCAGTCAGGAGGCAAGTACCAGGGGTGGAAGCAGCAGTGCTGGTGGTGCTCAAGGAGGAAGCAGTTCAGACCAGCGCCAGACCCTCCAGAAGCAGAAGGCGTCCCGTGACTGGGAGCTGAAGAACAGCGGCAATCTGGCCAGTCAGAACCTCTTCATTTCTGCTGCCGCCAGCAGCGGAGGGGGCATTCTTAGTGGGAAAGTGGGAGGCAGTCCTGTAGCTGTTTCCTCGAGCGCTGGGTCATCTGTGGGGCAGTACCTGGGGGCCCAGTTCCCACTTGGAGGGACCTCAGTCTTGCAATCTTTGTTTGGGGCCCAGACCGGCGGATCCACGGTGACTGGGACCCCTCGGCTTGTCAACGGACACTCTGCCCTAGGAAGCTTCTCCAGTGCTGGGTTGGCAGGGGGAGCAGCTGGAGGTGAGCACCACTGATTAATAGCCAATGTTATTTAGGGATTAGCGAATAGTTGGAGGGAGGGCTTGGTTGTGTATTTGGGGTCATCTTGATATCGAATCGTGCAAGAGAAAGAGCCAGGTAAGTGTTCTCGACTGACTCGCTGTGCTGCCCTGCTTTGACGTGGACTGGCCGCTTAGGTGATGCAGTTGGAGACACCCTCGGAAAATGTGCCATTTTTCACAAAACTTTCATTGAAATCATTAATAACAAAGCGCGAGTGACCGTTTGATTTCATGCAGGTCACGTTGTTGCGCATGCGTTTTCCCCGGGTGTGTTAGTGCATCAGAGTCATTTCACTTCCTGCAGCGTTACGCTGGCTGCGCTGAATTGGCTCCGTTACATTTCCAGTGGACTGACTCTGTTTGCTTTCTATGTGCTTGTCTCAGACTTGCTTGGCGCTTTGCTCAACCTGGCTCAGCCCTTGCTTCTCTCTCTGTCCCCCACCCCCCCACCCCCTGCTCTTTTTGCCACTGCTCTCTCTTGTCTCCACTCTCTCGCCCTCCTCCTCCTCCTCCTCCCTCCATTTCTGCTGTATGATTTGCAGGTATATTTCACCACGTGGTTCCCTCAGTGTCCTCCCATCAGTTTGGGGCAACGCTCCCCACCTCAGGAGGCCTCAACTCTCTGCTCAGTCTCTCCTCCTCCTCTTCCTCTACCTCCTCCCAAACCCAGCAACACACCACTCCCCAGCCAGCCTCCACGCGCCTGGCGCCCGTGTCCTCGCCTATGCCCCTCTCGTTATCCCAGGCCCAGCACAGCCGCACGCAGTCGGTTCTACATAGCCCCTCTCCTCCCACGCTCTCCCTGCCCCCTCCTCCACCCCTGCATAGTGTCCCCTCCTCGTCGACATCCACGCACTCTGACTCCCCAGCGTCTTCTCGATCAGACTCCCTCCACTCCTCGCGTCTGTCCCTCTCCTCTCTCCACCACCAGAGAGCACAATCATCCCTCTCCATCTCATCCTCTACCTCTGCTGCTTCTGTCTCTGCTGCTGCATCCCTCTCCTCTTCCTCTCTCTCAGCCTCCTCTGCCTCCTCCTCTCGTCCATTTGCAGTGCACTACTCCCCCCGTCTGCCCCCTCCGCCACCGACCAGCAGTTCTGGTGGTGCTGGGAGTATGTGGAGGACTCAGAGCATGCATGGTACCTACACCACCTCCCAGCTCCCCAGCTCCCGACCTAGATAGGGTTTGGGGCTGAGGGGAAGGGGAGAGGAGAGGGGAAGGGCGGAGAACAATCTGAGGGTGGATAGAGGGTGAGCGAGAGAGGCTGGTAGGGAGTGAGAGAGACAGGATGCCTGTTTTCCATGTGCTTCTGCAAGCTGTTTGTCTGATTGGACAAGGTAAGAGAAGTAGGTGTTAGATTAAAAGTAAAGGCTCAGTGCTCAATCAGCTGTCTGTGTTTTTGCTGTGTTATTTCTGGAAGCCTTAGAATCACTCATGATGTCCTCGTCTGTCTTTGAATGTTTCAGGTAATTGATGAAAACTACCTCAACATTAAATAAACTATGCAAATGTCCAGGTGTGGACCAAGGCACTCTCCTCATTCACTGGTGCTTCAAACTCTGCACTACCCAATCGCCTCCAAGACCGGCTTCTGTACTGGGATCTTTGTCTCTCTCTCACACACACACACACACACACACACACACACACACACACACAAACCACCACTATGGTCACCCTGAGCAGAATTCATAGGTACTGGTCATGTTTGTGTGTGGAGTAGTGTTTTACAGTCTGGCTGTTGTCCAGCTCTGAGTGAACTTAAATATCGTGTTTGACTTTAAGGTGCTATCTAATCTGTTCATATGTAGTTTCTTTGTTCTGGTCCCAATTATAGCAACCGGGATTCAGCAAAATCAGAAAAAAAAAAAGAATGATCATTTAACGACAGGATAAACCAGGGTCTACTCCCCCCCCCGGTGAAGTTTCACTTCACGAGTCACACACATACACACGCACTCAGACACACACACAGAGCCAGTTCATTGAACTCTGCTCAGACGTCAAGCACCTTTGCTTTTGCGTGCATGCGTTATTTCCTCCCTCTGTGAAATTCTATATTTGTTGCAATATATTTGGTTGCGCAACAAAATGCGGAACTTCGTATTTTGGTCTAACTTCGCACTGGATATTAAGCTCACGTAGCAGAAGATGTACAAGCCCTTGCTTGTGTTAGTTGGCACCCCTGCCATGTTCATGATTTACTGTATTTACTGTGTTTTCATATTTAAATTAGTGACAAACTGCAATGAGTTGTTGGTGCTTAATTCAAAGCCAAATAATAAATTAGATTGTGTCTGTTTGGCTTGCTCTGACTCCTTCTGTCTCAAAAAATATTTAATATTTTGTAGCTATTTCCTTAAAGTGAAGTTGTTTCTGTTTTTCTGCTAATGTCAGATATTTAATGTTAGCAATAATCAGACAAATCTCTCAAAGGATGAGAGGAATGAGGAAAACATCTGCGGATGTTGATTTTGGCCTTATTTTGAGGATAAGGTAAATTAATAACATGCCTTTGGGTGCCAATAATGCAACGCAGCGCCGAGTACATTAACATTTGTTTAAAAAAAAAAAAATGAAATGGTGCTCTTCAGCCACTCGTCACTGTGGCTGCTCTGTTAAGGTTCAGCGAACAGCTGAATCCACATGTCCAAGAACAACAGAGTTCAGTGAGTTTGCGTGTATTTATTAACGATTTCTTTCCTGTCGGTTTGTGAAGTCACACAAGCGGCAACAGAAATATTCCTCTTTGTAAGCTAAGCAAACAGTAGAGATCCATGCATTCATATTTATCCGTGCTGTTAGGAAAGGCAGGTTTAAATGAAAGTGGACTGATATGTGAAATTTTACTGCGTTTAGTTTAAACACACACATACACACACAGTCATGCATGCAAATCCTCACACACTGGGAAAACATAGTTGACCATAACCACAACAAACTACTGGACTTTTTTCACACCTCTTTGTTTGCTTTTTAAAAAACGGTGTAATTTGTTTTTGTAAACGATGTTTGTACTGTGAATGTGATTCATTCTCTGACTGTATAGTTGTGGATAATTTAGATGATTATATTTATGCTGTCGGTCTTTCCATTTGCCTTTTTTTTTTTTTTTTTTTTTTAAATCCTGAATTGTGTTGACATTGTAGAATGCATTAGTGTGTGTGTACTTGACTCACAGTCTGAAAACAATGGTGCTAAGTTTGGACTATGCCTGATATTATTTATTCTGTAATGAAAACATCAAAAACAAGTCGAGTACTTGGTGCTGTACACAGGGACATTTGTAAAGCCGTTTTTTGGCGTTTCCTTTCTCATATTTAATATGCTATTGTCTCGTTCTTTGAATGCATCGTGTACAACTGTAGACGCCACCTTTGGATGAAAGTGCTCTCGTGCAGCCGGCTCGGGGTCCGAGCGACGGCCACGGGGGCCCCTGTTATTGTTTCAAACATACATCGGCCCGCTGTTGGTGAACAAGACACACTGTTTTTGTACATAAGTTTTCTTTAATTGTACATCTCCGTCATAAACAGAAAGGTATATAAAATAAGTAACTATATACAGTCTATATAAATATATATAAGTATATAAATATATATACATATATATATATATATGTGTATATGTATATGTGAAAGGGGTGTTTTGGTGCTGGCATTGTGACCCTTAAATTCACCCTGTAACAGGAGGCTTGAAGCCGAGCAGAGCAAAGCATTGCCACCAGAGGACCTTAACATGGCTGCACATCAGCACCTGAAAACACAGACACACACACACACCCCGCAGCCACAAACTCAGAGGCTGTGTGTTTATTACACAAAGGTGCGGCGGCTCGAACGCCACCAGATTCCAGTACTAGAACTGTTATCACTTTTTTCAGGTATTTTCACTTCTTTGATTTGTTGTTGTTGTTGTTTTATTTGTTTTTGGTGTTTAATTTTTTTTACCAACCCAGATTCTGCAGGAAAAATGGTGCTTCTGTTTCCAAACGAGGGCAGTTCAGACCTTACAATCGAAATCTTCACTGGTGCATACAGAACTGCGCGTCAGCCTCTTTACACACACCACCTGTAGACGTCTTACTGACGAGGCCGTACCTTGCCGCGTGAGCTGATGTGAAACACTTGTCTTAGTGTGTGTGTGTGTGAGTGAGATCAGATAGGCTTCCTTTTTTCCTCTGATAGTGGAATTACACTAAAGCTCAGTTTGTACGTGTGTTTTTGTGTTTGTTTTTTTAATTTTTCACTTGCCAGCGCATATCTAAGGGAATATTAGTGTAATAATCAAAGCTTTATAGAAAAATAAAACTCCTGTCCCGTGCACTTGTGTGCAAGTGAAGAGAAAAAGTCATTTTAGAATTAGACTAGTCCATTTGTTACCAGCACTGAGAGGTATTTTGTAATTATTGTCGATGGCGTTTTGATTTTCTTATTCTTGGTGTTTGATACGATTGCAGTTACATGTTATGCTTTTGATTGTGTCTTCAGATTTCTGTCAGTTTTTAATACTACTAGTCAGACAGCACGGTGCTCTCCTTCACTTAAAACAAGGAAATCGCAGCTATTGATGAATACTACTCTCCTCCTGTTGTGCTGCAGGGTTTTATGGTTTAAGAATCTTACACACAAGCTCACCTGGTGGCTTTTCTCACAGCCCAGTCTAACCTTTCAATCTTTAATCTGGAGGGACACCGGCGGGCGGAGGGGGGGGATGTACGTGCCCATCAGAGCACTTTGAGGAATGTGGCAGGTATTCCATCATTACATACAGATTTTAGGCAGTTTTATAGTTTTTAAAAGTATTTCAGGGGTGTGATTTGGCTTTAAAGCTGTGCAGTTCTGCATCATACTGCATCCTGGCACATTATTCGTAGATAATTTTTGAGAGCTTTGCAGTCAAGGCTGTTTACTCGAAATCCTGCCAAAGGTCTTAACTCAGGAACTCCCCACACTGCTTGAAAAAACAAGTTTCGTAATCTGCTGCATGTTACGTTAATTTACCTTCAGGTGGCATGACAAAGTCCCTCTACGACCCAACTCAGGACCAGGGCCACCCTTCAGTCAGTGTATTTCAAGGTAAAATGTATCAGCTGCCCTCATCAGATCTCCTCAGATACAGTCCTGCTGGCACGTACACCCCCACCCCCACCCCCGACAATCAGTCCGAGCTTTATGAGCGATCTGATCTCGAGAAGCTGTGAAATGGCTACAACTTTCAGCATCTTCCTCATCTCACAAATGCCTCTGTCTAGATTTGCGTCTCTAAGGAGGAGGTTCGGTGTCTTGTTTGAATCCCTCGTTGAATTGGGGGTAACATTCAAGGACACGCGTGACCTACAGGATGTGTATAGTGCTCTCTGATTGGTGAAGCCAGGGCAGGTTTGAGGTGCAATAATGGCAAACCTACTTTCCAAAAGGCCCTCGGTTTTTCATGGAAACATTGTTACTGTTTGATGTTGGTGCTTTTATCCTAAGATGTTATAATGAAAAAATGGAATTAATGTTTTTTTTTCTCCCCTGCGATTTATGATTATTAATAAAATGTTTCTTATAATATTGAGTTTGCGTTTGGAGTGAACTTTGTCTGAGTCCATTTGGTTTGCTGTGACGTAGTGCTGGGCGATATGGAAAAAATATTTATCACGATATGAATTATTTTATATCACGATAACGATATATATCACGATATACCACCTGACCTGCGGTCATCTGGAAAGTACGCAGTCTGTAAACAGCGAGTGCAGAGGGTGCAGTCTTTGTTAATGAAATGGATGGTTACGCTCATGTAGGGCTGCGTATCTCTGCTCGTCCATAGGTCAGTCGTCAAGGAATAATGCACGACACTGCAAACATCCTTCTCTACTTTGGCCGGGCATGCATTATATAAGCGAGGCAACTCGACTTTACTGAAGTGCTTACGACCGGGCATAACGTGCCTCGGATCAAGGACTTTGATGAGGTCACAAAAGCTGTACTTCTCAACTACATAAACAGGGGCCATGCCTTTACAAATGTAACGCGAGACGGCTCCTGTGATTTTTTTTTATGGCGCGGGGACGTTTTTTTGAAAATGGCCTTGTGTGAAAGACTGCTGTATCTTCCGCTGGCTATAGTTTTTCTTTTCCCAACTTGCTCCCGTCATTCCACAACTTGGTTTAGCTCGGATTTTCTAGCTTCTTGAGTATTCTTTTTCGTGGACCTTCTGTAGGTGATAGAAGAGATTTGTTGTGTTGGCATCGGGTGCAGGAATAGTTTTATAGCATAGCTTGCAAATGGGCGTCTTCTGCTCTGTGTTGGTGCTGTTGAACCCAAAATGTAACCAAATCACAGATGTACCCCCTCTTTTCAGTAAAAGTGCTTCTTCTTGGGCTGCCTGTGTAGCTGTCTCTGCCTGTTGCATGTCCGGGCATGAAACTGCAACCTGTCACACGTCCATCGTTTCGAGTTACCGTAAAGCATGTTGCAAATCCGGGTGCACGTAAAGCAGCACCATGTCGCAAAACCACAAGACGGAGTTTCTTTGCGAAAAATATCATTTTTTTATACTTTATTTTCTCTTGCATAAAGTTAAGAGTATGTATAGTGAGAAGACAACACTAATATATTTGCCATCTCTCTCTCTCTCTCTCTCTCTCTCTCTCTCTCTCTCTCTCTCTCTCTCTCTATCTATATATATATATATATATATATATATATATATATATATATTGCCATAGAACCAAGTCTGCCAGAGCTTATCTTTATATTTTTACATGCTGTAGTGCCATTTGTGGGAGCATTTCAAGTTGCTATACATCAATACAACCGTTATAGCCCCAAATTTTAATAATATGTATGCATTAAGTCCATAGTAACTACATAAATTGCAGAAAAATGCAATAAACTACAAAAAAATTGAAAATCGTTTTTGTTTTGTTTTTTTTACATATATTTCTAGTTAGAGAAATTTAAGAGGCTTATCCCTCAAATACAAAAAAGTTGCACAAAATAGTTTCCAACCACGAGATATTTATTTTGAGTGTCTTCATAGTTTTATTTTTGAGATACACTCATTTTTATATACTGCAGGAAAAATGAAAATAAATATTATAATGCAAATTTGCAAAAAAACAGCATGTGCATCAAAATAAACTATAAATAAGCATAAAGTCAAACATGACTTAAAAACACCAGCGTAGGCTTATAAGGCCCTGAAGGCAAAAAACTACATTTTCCGCGAAAATGATGTCACGTCCGGTTTCAGGCAGGTAATGGCGGACATGCGATAGTTTGCACTGACCTATATTCCAACTAGGAAGTGTTATGAACAGCTGATCGGATCGGCATAGCATGTTTCTGGAATATTATGTTTTTGTTGCTGCAAGTGCTTTTTATGCAGTTTTTGCAAAGCTATATGTGGAAGGAAACCGTGACCTAGCAAGCTAATGGCATAAGACCTAAGCACAACTCCTCCGGTTTCATATGCAAAAAAAATAATTGCGCTAGCTTACGTGGTTCCAGTTCTACAGAGATTTAAAAATAGTTAGGCAAAATGGAGTGTGCCTGCTCTGACCGGTTTTATAGGGTTAATGATAATTAGGTTAGAAACGATAGAAGACAAATGGCATGATAGACACTTTCCTATCGTCCACACGATATATATCGTCATATCGCCCAGCACTACCGTGACGGAAGAGGGTGTCATGCTGACATCTTCATACCTGAACCATGTTTGGAGCCCCACTACCTAAATCCTCAGTTAGTAGACTTCACAGGTAGGCGGCATTTACCTTGTAATGCCAAGTTGGCCTGGCAAAGACTGGTCTGGCCCGCTCGATGGCAAAATATGAACTTTCACGTTTGATAGTTTTTCCTAATGAAAAGACAAAGTAACCAACAAATATATAAACGCTTAAAGAAAAATCTGTTTTCTTTTTTTTTATCTACTATAGCAGTTTCCTTTTTTACAGCAGGTTTCTTCAGTTCATTACAGCAGCATTTCTTAATCATGTAGAAAAACAGATATGTGGTTGAAACTGCACTTCCTGTTTCCACACGTCTCTGAGATCAAATGTGTAGGTAAACCTCTTCACAAAGACAGAAAGAGAAGCTTCACTGGTCCGGTTCACGTAAGTTCAAAGTGGGCTGCATGTGGCCCACGATGTAAAATAAGTTGATAAAAAATGCGTCTCTGTATAAGATACTGGAGTTTTTGAGAAGTCAGCATCATTAGTGATGTGTGTGTGTGTGTGTGTGTGTGTGTGTGTGTGTGTCAGCCCTGAGAAAGACTAACAGCCTGTTCACTGTTGTCCTGCCCTCCTGCAAGCCTGAATCAGAGAGATGGATATGAAATTGATGGGTGATTAAAAACCACAATTAATGACATTGTTTTTAAAAATATGTCAGCTTTAAAAAGAAATGGAGAACGTTATAATAAACATAAATGAAGAAAAACGTAAATAAAAAATCTAGTCCTGCATAAGAGAACCGCTTCAGTCACTAACTTAGTCACTTGAGGATTAATGGTCCGGTGAGGTCTGTAAAAACAAACAGCTTCTACTGCTTCAGTTCACAGACGTGTTACCTTATTCTGTGTTGAATGCCTGTGATGCCTCAGAGAAAGCCTCCCAAAAGGCCCGTGCACTGAAGCTTTCCACCTGAAGCCAGGCCTGTGGCGTTCCCCGGTTACCGCCTGTGGCTTCGGGGTAATGAGGATACAACCTTACAACATGGACAGATGAGATTCCTCAGAAATGTATGTCTTCTGTGCTTTTGTCCTTTTTCCAACCTGGAAAACTTAAGTGTACTACTGCAGAGAGGTGAATACATGATGGGGAGAAACAGGAGTGTAGATGTTGATTACTTTTTCATCAAAGTGCAATTCCTGTTTCCCACAAGTGTGACTGAAAACATCCAGGCTGGTGTGCTTCAAACACCGCCTTGATACAATGAACATTTCCTGCCATTCCTCACTGATGATTTATAAGGTATGGTGAACCTTGGCTTTATCACCGGGGGAAAACGTCCACAAATGGCTCCGAGACCTTGACTGTCTGCACAACAAGCCTGCAGCTGTGAAAATGCTGAGGGGAGTAACAGCTCCTCGAAGCCGCTCAGGTCTCCCTCTGACAACATGTTTTCTGCTCGTCTTCCAGCGCGAATGCTTCCAGATCTCCGGTGTGGGTTCATTAAGATAACCCATTCTCTTCCCATGACCTTTAATGCTAAGTTTACCCAAAATGCAGGCAGACCACACAGTTATCTGATTCGTTTCTCATCTGACATAGATGAAAATAAATTAATGACATTTCAGTTATGAAACAAACTAAAACAGATTGTAACTGTGAAATATTTTGCTCCCGAACGGTTTCTTTTCCACAAAGCTTCTCTAAAAATTAGAAAAAGATATTAACTGAATGAAAATTAAGCAAAATAAAACAAATGACATTATATTTTGTACTTAATAAACATTAATATAAAAAGTGTTAAAAGACTGCAGTCCTTATAAACCAGATTATTTCCTGGTTTGCAATAGTTATTTTTGTTGTAATTTTAGAAATGTTAAAATGACTCCGGGTGCTGCTGTAATGTTTTTATGAGCTGTAATAGTTAATTTCTTCAGTTTTTTAAAAATATGGACTCTGAAAATAACGATTCAAAAACTGCATTTGCAAACACTGGCTTTGAATTCATTGCACATCTTGGCTTTTTCATTCAAAGACTTCATGGTTCAGTTGGTTTAACAGGTGAAGTACTGAAGGTTTCATGTTTTAGTTGATGAAATCAAAATTCAGTCAGGAGTTCCTCAGGGATCTGTCCTTAGTCCGCTACTCTTTAATATGCTCATAATATGTCTTATAAAAACAGATCAGACTTTTATTTAGAGTAGAATAAAAACCTTTTAACAGTGTTTAGTAGTGTCACCAGTGATCATACATTTACACACGGAGCCGGGGGCAGGAAATGGTTAGCCTGAAGCAGGGATGTCCAACTGATTATGGATCGTGGGCCACATTCAGCCCACTTTGGTCTTAAGTGTACCTGACCAGTGAAACGCCCCGCTCTGTCAGAGTAAAGAAGCTTAACTACATGTGAATCTTAATATAAGAAAGTGCAACTTCAACTCTCCGTCTCAGTTTTTCCATATATAATGTCAAATGTCCTCAGCCCCATCCTCTACACCCTGTACGCCCACGACTGTGTCACCTCCAACAAAGATAACATCATTTTGAAGTTCGCGGACGACACTGCAGTGATCGGTCGCATCACTGGAGGGGACGAAGCGGCTTACAGGAGAGAGGTGGCCGGTCTGGTGTCATGGTGTGAGGACAACAACCTCACCCTCAACACTGACAAGACAAAGGAGATGATAGTGGACACGAGGAAGAAGAGGAGGCCTCATCAGCCGCTGTTTATCCGGGGCCTTGAAGTGGAGAGGGTGAGCAGTTTTAGATACCTGGGCGTCTACATCTCTGAGGACCTCACCTGGACACTGAACACCACACAGCTGGTCAAGAAGGCTCAGCAGCGGCTGTATTTCGTGAGGAGGCTGAGGAAATTTGGTATGTCGGCCAAGAACCTCAGCAGGTTCTACAGCTGCATTGTGGAGAGCACACTGACCAGCTGCATCACTGCATGGTACGGCAGCACTACTGCCATGGACCGCAAACACCTGCAGAGAGTGATAACAACTGCGGAGAAGATCATCAGGACTCCGCTGCCCTCTCTGCACAGCATCTACCATCGCAGAGTCCAGAGGAGAGCTGCCTCCATCCTCAAAGACCCCACACACCCCCAACACGGACTGTTCTCGCTTCTGCCCTCGGGACAGAGGTTTAGAAGTGTGAAATCCAGAACATCCAGACTCAACAACTCCTTCTTCCCCACTGCCATCAGACTCTTGAACAAGCCGACCTATTTTTGAACATTAATAATAATTTTTTGCACATCAGGTCATCCTGCATATTAAGCCAGCATATTAAGCTATAGCTCTTTTGCACACATCTCTGTTTCACACTTCAATATTTTGTCTCCTTTTCTGTCTTCATTTATTTATTTGTACTATTTGTATTTATCTGTTCTATTTCTATTGTATATATTAATCGGCATCTGTGGGTGGACAGCAAAGAAAGAATTTCATTGCACAGACAAATACCTTTTTTCTTTGAACACATGGCAATAAACATTTTGAATCTTGAAATCAAAGAAATGTTCCATCATAAATAAATAAATGTGTAATATTACAGAAAAAAAAACTAATTTCTGGAGCAGATGGTGAAAAAAAAAAAAAAAAACAGGAACTTTTTTTGTCATGTAATCACTTTGGTGTAGCATGAGCGACTGTGGCAGAGTTCTTTATTAGCAGGAAAAGCCATAAAATGTAAGAAAATACATTTAAACGTCCAAAATTTATGCCGTCCTTCAAGTGAACTGGGTTGGAGTCATTGCTGGGTGATTCTGGACTGATGTTGGACATCCCCCGCTTAGAGAAACAGAAAGATGAAAAACAGTGGATGTGGCTGAAGTTTCCCTTCAAGGCTTTCTGCCAGCAGTCTCTCTAAGAGAAAGAGCCATCAGTCCAAAGCAACAAGTAAGCAGATTTACTAAAATGCAAAGTGTTTCTTTAAAGTCGTTTTGAGCTTTGCTGTCGACGTGATGGAAGCAAACTTCCAGTTCTACTGTCCTCTTTAAGTTAAGCAGCGTGCATATTAGCTCTGCAGCCACGAAACATTAAACAACACTCTTCATCTTTCAGCCTGGCGTGTTCTGTGAAAGGTTTGTGAGAAACTTTCTTTCTCGAACCTGTTTGTGTCTGCTAGATAAGTATGTTCAGTGTGTCCAAAGTCGTCTTCTGTTTACATCTGTGTCCCGTTTTCTGTCTGATTTTAGAATGTTCTCCACAAGCAGGTTAAAATATCTCAAATACTGACAATCTCAGTCATCAAGGACACACAGCGCTGCTATTTTGGCAGAAAGGGGACCCCAGGTGGTGAGAAGGGGAGGTCTGAGGATGTAACTCCCATCCTGTGAGAGATCTGACCACACAGACGCACGCTCAGACACTAAAAACATGTTGGGTCTGCTCGTTCTTTACAGCGAGGCGCTGACACTCTGCTGGACCCTGCAACCGGCCCAGGACCCCACAGTAACCGGTCAGACGCCGCTCAGCTGATTAATTAATAACTCGTTAACTTTGAATGGAAAAATGCATGCATGTGGTTATTGCTTCAGACTGGTTCTTTAGTGCGTGAAGTAATTTGTCCGTTTCAGAGTACTCACTCCCATCAGCGAAGACCCCATCATCACCATCATCATCAGCAGCAGCAGCGCCTCATGCTGCACCATGCTTCGTGGAGGACATCTTTGCAGCGTTGCGTGAGGGTGTGGGGGACAGCGGCGAACTAACAAACAGCAGTTTGGTTCTGTTTGGATTCTGCTCGCAGTCTGCCCACTCATCAGCCTCGGTCTCGTTAGACCTCGCTAACAAGAAGAGCAGCTTGGAGGTTCTGCACCCAGCTGCAGGTAAAAGCTGAAACCACATTCTTGCTATTTTTCTTTCTTCACTTTGTAAATTGATTGGTTTTGTTCTTTTAGTACACGTATCAGAGGAAGAGGAGCAAGGAACAATCATGCTGACCTTTGACCTCCCACGGTCTCCTTCCCTCATGACGAATCCCGTGCTGCTCTTGGCCTTTGAAAGTCCACTGGCACGAGGAGACCTGGAAGTTGCTTTCACTAGTCGGTCTCTGCAGCCAAACACGCAGGTAAAGAGAGCTCAGGTGCAAACGCTGATTCAAGGCTGCTGTCAAACATAAGGCCCGGGAGCCAGAATGGGCCCAGCAAAGAGTCCACACTAGACGGCTTTGAGCTACTGGACGTTTTTCTGTAATTTTGCACATTTATTTTCTTCATTTACTACAGAAACTTTTCTCTGTCATGCACAAAAACTGAGGCTTGGTGTACAAATTGCACTTTTTTTTTCATATTAAGATGTCTCAGTGATGAAATGTGCAGTTAAACTTCTCACACTCACCGAAAGAGGAGTTTCACTTAAGATCACAGCGAGCTGCATCAAGTGGCACTCAATGTAAAACGGGTTTGCCATCCCTGCCTTAGGTGATAAAATGTAATGAAAGGTTTGCAGATCTCTAACTCTGGGTTTTTGTGTTGCTTTGTTTTCCAGGCTGTGTGCATTTCAGGAGACACGCAGTACGTAGTGCTGACAGGAAAATCATCAGAGGGGAGCGTTAATGACAGGTGGCAGATTACTGCTGAGACAAAACCCCCTCATATGAGTAAGCTATCATCTTCTTCATTTTATTTCCCCATCTCTGGTTCATTGTGTACCCTCCTTACATTTCCTCTCATTGTAGAGCAAAACCTAAAAAGCATCTTGATTGGTGAAAAATCAGGAAGTAACATCAGCATGAGTCCACTTCTGCTTTTCTCTGGGGGAACGGGAACTGATACGAGGTCGGCCCGGCTTTCTTTCTGCTGACATTCACTGTTGTCAGAGACGCGCTCAGCTTTGTTTTTTTGTTTGCTTTCCCAGCTGTGCTTCAGGCTCGCCCCCAGCATCACTACAAACCTCCTTCCTTTGTGAGATGAAACGCTTCCTGGGTGCTGTTCTGCCTCAGGAACACTTCGCGTCCCCTCCACTTCCTCTGGACTCCTTACAGTCTCTGCCTCCCCTCTCGCTTGGCTTATCCTCCAGCGAGACCCTGCTGGCAGTAATGATCAACTCCACAGCTCCCACAGTCTTTGGCTTCACGAGCTGGGGCTCCGTGTTGCCGGTGTGCCACGGAGAGCTGGCCCTGTCTGCTGCACTGTTAGAGGATCTCAGACAGAGACTGGACCAGACTTTGGTGCAAATGACAGAAATAATCAGAGAGGAAGAGGTTTCACCGGGAGCCAAGGAGAGCCTGGGGAGGCTCAAAGAACTGAGTGCGTTACAGAAGAAAGAACATGCCACAGGTGACATGTGCAAGAACAGTTATAGTTACATAGGAAGCATGTTCTTTTTTTAAATGAAACAACACCCTGCTGCACGATCGGGTGGATTTAAGTATCCCTCTGCAGCTTTCAACTCCCAGCTTTAGGAGATGTTGGGTGGAGGGAGTGGCCACGGATTCTCTAAACCCCATTTATAACAGGCCTTACAGTCAAAGGTTTATGGGTCGAAAACAGTAATCATGCTGCAGACTGTCTGTTCAGTTGTACAGGTCTCCCAGTGACCTATGAGTTCAGATTATTTTAAGTCTTGTGCACAAACAGATTCCTATTATTCAAATTTTAAAAGTTCTGAAGTCGGCAGATTAAAAACTAAATAAATTAGATCTCATTCATCAAAAGAACTAAAAACCTGGACAGGAAATATTTAGATAGATATCAGCAGATGTCTTTAAGAAAACTAATCATGTGAGTGTGTGTGAGCTTGGCTGACGTTCGTTTCTATTATTATATCATTTGCTGTTTTGTCAGTGGTAAAATTTGGATCTATATTACCCAGTGACCTTTGACATATATAGATCAGCAACTATATTAAATTTAATCTGATTACATTTTGTTATTTTGTCATTTTCCTCTGCTGTGTTCATCAGTTTATCAGCTCCACAGACTCTACAAACTGGGACTCATTTCCACTTTTGTTTTTTGCTTAGTGTGATTTTTGTCGTCACCGCTCTAAAGGTCACGTATATCCCCTTTTTAAGTGCTGCATGTGTTTTCTTTCTGTGTCCACCAGGAGGGAGTCAGTTCCGTGCGTTTCTTCTGCTGAAGGCTCTGCAGACGGTGGCCCAAACGTACGACGCGCAAAGAAAACTGCGGGCCACCAGAGCAGACCCCAGTTCGTCAGTGAGGGGCAGCGTCTGTGGGCTGAGGGCTCTCACCGTGTCCCTGACAAAGCTTCTTGTCGGCCCAAGCAGCGCAAACATTAACAATTGCCACGGCTCCTGCGCGTTCCCTCTGACCAACGGCAACAACCACGCCATCCTGCTCAACTCCCACATCGAGAGCGGCAACGCGGATGAGCGGTCGCCCTGCTGCGTGCCCGTGGCCTACGAAACCCTGGAGGTGGTGGACTGGAACGCAGATGGGACCTTCATCTCCATCAAGCCAGATGCGGTTGCGAGAGAGTGTGGATGCCGCTAGAGCTGTTCTCTTCTGTTACTTTACCCCAGCATTTATAACTTTCACACAACTGATTAGTTATGTGCATGTTTCAGTTATGAAATATCAATTACAATACACCACATGTTCTTCTAATTAAATATAACTACTTTTATGCTTTATTAAAGATCACAAGTCTTAAGATCACAAAGTTAATGTTAATGCTATTCATGTTAAGATATTTGATAATTAGTGGGATGCTAAAATGAATCAGATTTTGTCATTTTGAAAATATTTCTAAGTGGAATAATGTTTCTGAGTGTTAAACTGTTACAAGGATTAAATATAGCCTTCTCAAACTTGTAATAATTAAATGCAAAGTGTACCTAAAGTTCTGTATTAATAGCCATTCAGCTACATAAGCTACAGTATATGTTTTATGCTTTGATTTTAGGTTTCAGGATTGCTTTATTAGCAACTGGCTTCTTCCTCCTTCTTATCGCTCCGACTTCTTCAGATCCCCACCACCGGGTGAAGCTGTCCCATATGGAAACCTGGAGGCAGACAATGGGAGACAAGACACGTGTGATTCCATATCAATCAGCCCTAAATACTATGGAAATCCTATAATGTTGCATAATAAAAATTCTCATATATAATAATATTTGAGCATGTGATATTTAAAGAGATGATCCAAAGTCCAGTTTATTTTTGGTCCTCTGAGCTGTAGAGCTGTTTGTCCAGCTTGAGCATTTCCTAGATTTGGAGAAACCGGCTGTAGACATTTCTGCTGTCTTTGGAACATTTATGAAAATTATTATTGTTATATTATAAAATTATTAAGCACACGTCTTGCAGTACCAAAAATACGATAATGACTCTGTTACTCTCAAAAATAGCTGTGAAAGGTCCGGCATCCATCACCCAAAGAAGCTATTTTACCTGTGACAGGCAAGGTTATTACTGTTAACTAAAACTAACTTGTTACGCCCCTCTGCAGCCCCTAATCTCTTTGCAGTGGCAGTGCAAGAGTGTTCAGCTGTTGCTAATTGACCACACCTAATCAGGTGTGGATAAAGACATACTTGAGGCAGGCTTTATGGAGGCGCACTAGTCTTTGTCTTAGTGGTACCAGCTATTTTGGCTAACTTATTATATAATTTAAAATAAAACCTCTTCTCTGTGAAATTCTGGTGTTGGTCTCCATATTTATGTTGCAGCTTTTGAGCTGGCTCGTAACATAACTAAAATTAAAATACAGAGGAAATATTGTGGAGTTTTAGCATCTGTTAATCTCGTTTAACCTGTCAGCTGATGAGGTTTTGATAAACGTGTTTGAGACTTTGGATCTCTACCAGACAAAAACTTGTAGTTTGATTGAAATATATGTTCTGCTTTTTCTAAATCTTACCTCTGACATACAATAAAAGATTAAAACTAACACTGCACCGAATAAAAACTACACTAAACATTTTCGAGCAGTAAAAACAAAAAGTCAAAATAAAATAAAAACTTATTAGAGAATACAAAAAACTATAATAATTCTGGTGACAGGATGTAATCGTGGCGCCCCCCTTCAGCTGAACTACAGCTAGCTGCAAACCTCTTTTGGTTGGTATTTGTAATTCTCTCGAAGGAAAATACTTTCAGCATGAAACTGCTCACAGTTCTGGGGTGTGGGGCCTCCCTGCTGCTGCGGAGTCGGGGCAGTCTGCTTCTCCCCACTGCAGGGAAAAGGCTAACACCACCTGGGTCTGGGTGCAGTTTCCCCCTCCAGGGGCAAGGGTACCTAGACCCGGTTCTTAGAGTACGCTTGGGGAGTGTGATTGTGTGTACAGCGTCTCTTTATGTCTGTCTCCACGTTGGTTGAGTGTGGAGTAATTGCCTATGAGAGCATGAGGGTGGGAATGGATGTTTGTATTTGAGTGTGCCTGTATGTCTGTGTCTATATGTCAGGTTGGGTATCAGACGCCACCTCTCTGGGGGACATCTCAGGCCCTCCAAGGTTTGGAGGCCTATCTCCCCCTACCACTTCCCCTGCCGGTGGCAGACGCCCTCAGACATCGATGCGTTGGTGGTTCTTTGTGTCCGGGGGTGGGCGTCCGGGTACACACCGGCTCACTCCTTGGTGGCTGCTTATCGGGGCCTGGAACCTGGGGCTCGCTCGGGCCACTTCGGGGGTGGGGTGCCCTCGGCCTCTCGGCCTGGGGCTCGGTCACTCAGGCACAGCTGGCTGCCGGCGGAGCTCACGGGCACGTCACTGCAACCCCCCCTGGCTTCTGCTCCGCGGCTGCTGAGTGATCCCTCATCTGGGACTCTCCTCAGCTCTTTCTGGGACAGTGGCGCGGCTGCCCCTCTGTTGGTCTTCCTTGGTCTCTTGTGTTCTGGGGGCCTCTGGATGTCTGGAGTTTTGATCTCCTCCATACCTGCTTCATGCCCTGGAGGATGGGACTGTGGCCCCCCACACCCTCTAGCAGATCATTACATTAAGGAACCTTTTAAATACAAGCGCGCTCATGCTCACAGGTGTACACACAGGTGATCACACACACAAACTACACCCTTTTTGGCTCCTACCTCAAAGCACACTGTGCGCTGTCGATCTCACGTGCTGCACAATAATGTTTAATATCAAGTATGTAGTGTTATATTCCCATATATCATTGTGATGTTGTTTATTCTATTACTCTCGTTTTCTTCTGCTTGTTTTCTTTTTTCTTTCTCAACAGGTGATCGATATATGTATTTTTTGTCTGCTTATTTTGTTGGTTTTTGTTTTTTGCCCTTTATCCCCGTCCCTCTTCTCCGCTGTTTTTTTTTTTGTTTGTTTTGTTTTTTCCCCCCTCTTTCTTTCTCCCTTTTCTTTTCCCCTGTCCCGTATCTAGCAAGTAAAAAAAATAAAATAAAATAAAATAAACAATAAAAGGTAAATCAAATGGACCATTACGGCAAGGCTGGGATGGTCCATTTGGTAAAGTAAATCCGTTGGGCATCTTTCTTCGCCTTTAGACAATAATTCTGATGGCAAAAGAACCAAACGGTACAGGTTTAAAAAAAAAAGAAAAAAAAAAAGAAAAAAAAAGAAACTGCTCACAACAGTCTCATTAACGCATACATCTCCAAAAATGGGAAAATCACACCGAAATAGTCCAGGTGGGTGCACAGATGATGTCATCTAGACACGGGATGCACTCTGATGTCTTTAACGCTTAAAAACATGTGTGGAAGAATCAGAAACATGTGACCTTGATTGTACAACATAAAAATCTCAATGTATGTAAAATAAGACACACTATAAGATACACTTCTAATGTTGTTCTTTTAACACAGAGAAGCTCCAAATGCTGTTCACTGCTCTAGTCTACAGGATCGCCAGGCAGCTCTGCTCAGTACACCAACACGTGCATCTTACACAGTGTTTCATGCTTTATGCTTTGGGTTGAACAGATACTGCTATTGTCAGTCTTGCAAAACTTTATTTTTTCAGCCATGAGGTGTGATGGCTGCACTTACAGCCACACAGTGGTAATACCTACCATGTTAGTGTAGAGGCTTATAAGTAACATTGCATTCACATTTGTCTTTCTTTAAATATAGGAATTAATTTACAGGACAATAAATAACTGGTTTTGGTTTAGAGTTAATTCACATATCCACATAACACTGAATTCTAAAATAAGTGCGCACATTTTAGTTTACACTGTTATGTATGATTAATCTTTTGTTTTCTGAGTTGCCTTAGTTGCAGCTGCTCCAGTCCCTTGATTGAGGAGCCAAGAGGTGGAAAAGGGGCGGAGCGAGCTTTAAAGGAAGACTGCAAATTGGTTCATGCCATAACTCGGGACCAGGGGGGGAATTTGGAGTTCATTATGTTTGGTTTAGTTAGGTTTTGTGTGTTTTACCCCTTCTCCTGTTTTTGTGGGCTGATCAGCCACTATTTAAGTTTCCCCTTTGTCTCGTTAAGTTAGGTCAGTTTGTTTGGGTTATCAGTAGTGTTGTCAACTTTGAGTAGAGTTCTGTTATTTTGACCTCTTTTATGGGCCCAAGATTTTGATTCTTTTTGCATGATTTAACCAATTATGTTTTTGGGTTAAATAAAAAATCTTTTTTTTGGACTTTAACCTGTGCCTAAGTTTCCTTCACTGCTCGGTCCATCACAAGAGGGTAGGTTTGCTCATTCAGTCTTTAAAAAAGAGGAATAAAATTGTTTAAACCAGTAAGATTACATGTAAGGGGAGTATGGAACCATCCAGTGGTTCATCAGCTGTGTATTGACCAGGTATTTGTTAATTCTCAGCCATACAAACGGACACTTTACGGTTTCCTTATTTCCAAAATCTGACAAAGACTTTCTCAAAATCTCTATGAACTTACAGCAGGCCCATTATTCTCCATTTCGCCCTGTTTATCCTACTGTTGTTGCTTTATGATGCCAGGAGAAGCAGATATCATTAATATGGCCCTCTCAGACTGATAGCTTGTCACTGAGATGCTTGAACACCAAGAGAAGAAGATTTAAAGGCAGAAAAGCTAAAATGGCTCATTTCAGACAGTGGATAAACTGAAGGGTTGCGCCCATTAAAGGATAATGTTTAAGATATATGATTAAAAGTCCAAGTACTAAAATGCCGAGCTGGAAATGAGCACGACTCTGTATTCAGCTGTGGCTGATCCAGAAAACAGAGTAAAAAACTTTACTGTCCATCCATCCATTTTCCTCTGCTTAACTGGGGCTGGGTCGTGGGGGCAGCAGCCCAAGCAGAGATGCCCGAACTACCTCAACTGGCTCCTTTCGATGTGGAGGAGCGGCTCCTCCACATCGAAAGGAGGAAAACTTTACTGTATCTGTAAATTACACATAAAATCACCCTCAGTCTTTAAACAAGAACAAATGAACTGAAAGTTGCAGGCTAACTGACAGAATCACAACGAGAAACCATACCTGTGTTATTGAAGCACTCTGCAGACTTCCAAAGAAAGACCACACACCTGTCTCTTCAACAAAATAGTCCAGAGCATCTAGAAAACACAATCGCACGAAAGACTGAGAGCGTGTTACACAGAAGCTGTCGGCTGTTACAAATCACAGCAATCTGTCAGAAACAAGCTCAAAACATGTCTGATGTGGGTAAAGAGACAGTGCACTGGCACTCACCATGCACTTCGTTAACTCCTGAGCTCACCAGTAGCACAACCAGTGCCGCCACTAAACAGCGGTTCATAGTGAATCCTTTCCACGGATTTGGAACATCGCTCAGATTTTCAATGCACAGAATCCGCTCATAAGACACTGCAGACAGACACGAGTCAGACGCATTTAGTCCATGCTCAGTTTCATCAGTCTGGTCGCTGTTTAGTGAAACGTGTGTCTTACTCGTGAAGCCTTCAGACAGGCCTGCTCCAGCTTCAAAGGTTGAAAAATAACACTGCAATATGAGGAAAGATTCGGTACGACTGTGTGGTTGAGATTTAGTAAAGTAGCAGTACACAGAATACACAGAATGATCACACGTGGGGTTTGTTTCATCCTCGATATCTTATATCTGTGATCATATCCCACTTTCCCCTGTACTGCCTTTTGCACCCTCTTCCAAGCCACACACTGACATGTGACACTAACACAGCTTAAAATAGGCACAGGCAGCTCTTTAGAAAGACAAATATGGAGCTCAGAGTTTAGTTTGATACGAACCTCTAGATAGAAAAATACGCTTACCTGATTTTCAGTTGTGCTTAACCTCAGAGGTGAGGGATAGTAGAGCTGTGCTGCTGCGGTTGTGTACACGCTCTGCACCTCGCTTCTTTGCTTGATTGACAGGCACAGGTGTGAAAACAGGGAAAGGGACACTCAAATGTAATAGCAGTAAGCCAGTAGGTGAACGAGGATTAGCGACACCCGCCTTCCAGTGCCATGAACACTCCTACTCCTCCACAGCTCAGAGGCAGATAAGCCAGAGTTACCAGGGTGGTTTAAAAGTTTACTTAATTATGAGGAGGTCCTAAAACACAACACATTGTTAAAAGTTCATCATATAATAAATTAGTCCCAATTCAAATTAAAGCAGGCACCAACAGTGTCATCCCCAGAGCCATCCACACCCTCAGTGATTCTGTATGTTACTAAATTCACATAACACTGATGTGTATGATTGGGTACCTGCAGTCTCAGTGTATCGCTGTATATAGTGTCAATAAAGGCATCATCAGCAGTAATAACTTCTCCTTCTTCTTTCAATTCTTCTTTTGGCTGCTCCCTTCAGGGGTCACCACAGCACATCATCTGCATCCATTTCATCCTTTACCTACCATCCTCCTGTCACACCAACCCTCTGCAGGCCTTCCTCCGGCCTGGCAGCTCCATTTTTAACAGCCTTTGTCCAGTATATCCATATCCCTGCTCTGCACATGTCCAAACTTTGTCTGAAAAAAATTACTCAACCGGAGCAGTCCAGTCTTTTTGAACAGCAGTAATAACCTATTACTAAAATATGTACTCGGCTAGGGCTGGGCCATATCATACCGTTCACGGTAATACCGGTACAATGTTGGGCAACGATAAGAAAATGAAACATCGCGATAGAATTTGGGTAAAACGCGCATGCGCAGTGCCTTTGTTTTCATGCGCACATGGCGGAAAAAGCATGGCGGCAACAGAGAATCAGAAGGGCAAAAGCGGATCGTTGAATGAAACGGATGAACCAGAATTGGTTTGTAAAAATGCTGCAACTTCAGTGGTGTGGAACTGGTTTAGCATTCGTCCGTCAGATACACAACAAAGCACTATTTTTGGTAGAGCATGCTAGCGGGCCGTCGTTATTACCATGTTTTTTTTTGGAAAATACGGCACACTTAAAATCAATCCTTTGATTTTTCTGAAAATAGACGATTTTATGTGGTACACGGCGCTCGAAAATCTGTCAAATGTTTTAGTACGACTTTGCTAAGCTACGAACCCGCACCGCTTGATGGATTGTCGGAGCATTACGGCTATCGTAGGCAGGAGCCTCGCAGAGGGATACGTACTGTGCTTCAACATAATATTATCGTATTGTGTGTGTATAACGTCTTTTTAAGTTTTGTGGATATTATACATGGTTATGCTGAGGATATGTCGGCCAATTTCCACTGTCAGCAAGGAATTTGCATTTGCACTGTTAAATTTTTATATAACTTTAATGTACATAAAAAACAGCTGCTTGTTTAAGTGAAAATACATTGATGGGTTTTTTTTGCACTAATAAAGTTGTGGAGTTGTAAAGTATTTTGTCTAGTGTCAGTTATATCGTCAGTTATATTGTTATCGCAAATTTTCAAATGTATATTGTGATAAATATTTTTGGTCATATCGCCCTGCTCTATACTCGGCTAAACCAAGGTCTTGGAGGAACGTTGTCTCGTTACACTGTCTACTGTACTGCACACGGCTGAAATGACAATAAAGCCACTTGACTTGGCAAAAATTATATAACTCAATTTTAATTTTTGGCATAAATTATATATATACAACAAAAGACAAATAGAAAAAAATTATGCTAATTCTACACAAGACCGTCTGTGCAGTAAGTAAGTAAAATTTATTTATATAGCGCTTTTCACCGATAAAAAAAATTACAAAGTGCTTTACAGTACAAGAAATGGAAATATGAAACAATGTAACAGTAAATAAAACAGCAAGGTAAAACAATAAAAACAACGTAAGAAAAAATTAATCAAAAGCTTTTCTATATAAAAATGTCTTCAGCTGTTTTTAAAAGATGTGCCCAATCTAAAGCCCAATGTATTACTACTTAGATACTCTTTTGTGATATAAATCTTTTTATACTGAACGCGTTGTTTTATTGTTGTATATTTTATTAGACTGTGAAGTGACGGTGCTGAGTGACTGCGTCACATTTCGACGGTAAACGTCAGAGGGACAAAACACGCCTCCGCCAAATACCGCAGCTCCCCAGCTCTTTAGCCCAGCATACGGTGACGAGGAGAGGACAGAGGGAGCAGCTAGTGTGGACGCTGGCCGGATGGTTAAATCTAACCTACAGACGATTTTGAATAGTCACTGTTTTGCTAGAGAAAAAGAGAGAAACTTACCCGAGATGCCTGTTATCGAGAAGTCCAGTAATAAACCTGAAAGTGAAAGGTATGTTGTGGTCCGTGTCAGCTGCTCTCAGTGAGCTAAGCTAAGCTACGTTTAAAAACCGCGGCCTAGCTTTCGCATACGCTGTGGGGCGACTAGCACAGCCCTTCATGTTTACATAACAGCGACACTTATTTCAGTTGACATTTCTAGAGAACATTATTAATCACGGGCAGCTTATTTCAATTCCATAAAAGATGAATATTAATCACATTAAAATACACCGCAGTACCGGGATTATGAGCAAAATGTTAGAAGTGACAGCGCTGCTTTGGTAGCTTCACAGATGCTAACGCGTCAGCTAATATGTCAAACGCCACAGGTTCGCGTTATCGATGGCTGGGCTAACGTGTCGTAAGCTTTCCTATTAAGACCTGGTAGCGACTAGAATTGTAATTTATAACATTTAAAATACAAATTTTAAGTGTTAAAAAGCGGAATACGAGTGTTAAATATTAAATATTAGCGTAGACATTTAAGCTAAAGGCTAGCTCTTTAGCATTAGGTAATCTGACGGATGCGTTCATATTTTCGTCCTTGGCAATGAAAATGATCAGTGGCTTTGAAACCACGTTACTATCTTTTTTGATGTGGCTTTTGTGATGTAGAGCTCGTACAAAAATATTTGCGCGGGGTTATGTAAAGTTGGCTAACAATGTAGTTGAAATGATGGCTGTACGGATTAATTCGTGGTTTCAGGGATTTTTTTTATTTATTTATATATTTTATTTTATTTTTTTTCTTTTCGCCCTTCTGAACCCACGATAAGACATCCAGTAACTTCTGGAAAACACGGGTTCCAGGTGGGCGGACAGGGAATACGTTTAACCGACGTTCAGAAGAACCTTTTGTAATGTTTTTAATCAGATTCGGTTTGATTTATGCGAACTGCTGCGGGGCCATTCTTCAGCCAGCCGTGTGCCTGTTTGGATGCAGTTAAAGCACCGATTGACTGGAAGTGAGGGGACTGCTAGGGGTGGATGCCTCGAAACTGGTTGTTAGCGATTAACCCAGTTTGGTGGTCGGTTGTGGTTGCACCACTCGTGCCCTGACAGGATTTGTTGACGCGCTCTGTTTGTGCTGATCTATAGTGTTTGAGGCACTCATAGGAAATTTCCACTGCGGGGGAGGAGGGACGGAGGGGGGCAGGGTGGGTGCTGCATGGGGAATTTTGGAAGTTATGGCCTACACACAAATCTTGATGTATTTTTGCTTCTCGTGGTAAGTAGTTGGTTGTAAGTTGGATATAGTTATGTAATTGTCATGTTTAGATATTATGTATGTATATTATATAATAGTGTTTCTCTTTAAGCCAAAGCTTGAAAATATGCCTTTATAAATATGCTGACACAGAGCTATCATGTGTGATAAGGCTGTTTTAACATCCACATCTTCCAATAATAAAGCATGCATTAAAATAACATCTATTATAGCAGCTAATAGCCTCCCCCTCCCAAGGTAAAAAGTCTGTTACCTTAAGAGAAGGCTAGGCCTTTTCTTTTCATTCTTTTCATCTTTGACCACCTGATAAAATCAAATGTATTTAAAATTGTGTAAATTTAACCCCACATTAAAGACTGTTACCTTTTTAACCTGCTAATTTTTCTTTTGTTGAAAGCCAGAACGTTTTAGGTGAGCTAAAAAACCCCCAAAAAACCCCACATTGCAAATGTCATACTACATTAAAGGGTCACATTATAACAGTGCAGGCTAGAACATGAGATTAAAGATGATTCTCTGCTAGATGGATGCATAAGATTTATTGCAGATGTCCTTTACAATGATGTTCATTTACAGCAGACTCTCCTACAAACACTATTCACAGCAGCTGTTTTTATTAAGATGACCCCCGGGGCGTCATTGTGCAGCGCTGCCTACTGTTCACATGTCAGTCTCAAAGAATGCTAAAGGCAGAAACTGACTGAGAACTTTGTGTTCTCTTTAAATCGCAGAGAGGAGGCGTTGAGGGGTTCTGCAAGGATGGCAAGTGGCTTCCTTTCCTAATCTGATTACCGAATTTAGGGAGTAACTGCATTTGGTTAAAATCCCCAATCCTCTGTGAGATCATAAGTTGGATAGTACACACTGCGAATGACACTGGTTTCTGCACCTCTGCTCAACATGTAGCGCATTGGTGGCATTTGCGTAAGAGAGCATCTGTGTGTGTGATGGTGTTTGCGGCGCTGTTATTTTTGTTCCTAATAGAATCCCAGTGAACAGGCCTTCGCTCAAAGCTGTAAATGTATGCAGTCACAGCAAGCTAAATCTGAGGAGTGCTGTGACACAGCGCTGGATTATAATGGCTGTTGAGTATTGTTTATCCCTGTCTCTTAAACTGGAGCGACGCGGTGAGTGAAGGGCTAAAGTAGGCTAGCGGCTAGAGGAAAAAATAGCCCGTTCTTCTGGCAGGTTTCCTGTGAGAACCGTGGAACAAGCTTAAAGTGACCGCAGCAGAAGCGTGCCTGACAAACGTTAGCTTTCTGAAGTTTGCTTCCTTTCCCACATGAGCCGTAGCCTCGATGTGTCTTTGTGAGACAAAAGCAAACAATTTCTCATAGTTGGTGGTCAATATTTGACTGACAGCTGACATAAAATTGCTAACAGTTTAAGTGAGGCATCAGTGATGTGGTGGTGTGACATAAACCACTTCTCCTTTCCGTTACGTGTTCCTCATCCGTCGGCACGTCATGCACGCATCTGTGCTCAACATAGGAACGGTTATTGATTGAACCGGTTCCCCCAGTCTTGTGCTTTTGTGTCTGAAGACTCACTCGGGGTTAGCAAATGTTTTACTGCAGTATTGCAGATGAGTCACTCGGCGGTTTAATGTGTGCCGAACCTGCTGCTTATAAAGAGTTTGGTTTGTGTTTGGTAGCAGAATCTCGACTGAATACCCAGCTCATGATGGCTCCATCTGTGTGTGTGTTTGTTTCGCTTTCCAGTATCTCCAGTCCTTTGAGGTGCTCCCGCTGTTGCAGTAACCCGTGTCCGGGGCCTCTGTGGTGCTCCTGATGCCCCTCTCCCACCCCTGAAGATCCCAGGTGGGCGAGGGAATGACCAACGGGATCGCAATCTTTCAGCTAAGCTGTTCTATTCTGTAAGTGATGAAAGCTTAAAAAGAAATACAGAAATTTCCCTGCTGATATGTGCAATTTCATTTTTAACATAACCTAAACTACACTTTCCCAGGATGCTCAGTTGCTGGTTCTTGAGGAGCCTTCCCCTGCCAATAGCAGAGTGCGCTTCTTACTCTTTGAGCCCCGGCGCTCTGAAGGAAAGCACTGTGTATGGAGGGCGGCGCTGAAAGGAGGAAACCTGTACGTTGAAATCCCTCCTGGAGCTTTGCCTGAGGGCAGCAAAGACAGGTGAGCAGGCAAAACTTGTTTTCAAGTGATTCAAGTGAGAGGAAATAGACCAGACGCTTTTACTTACTGGTAACTGCTAAAGCAGAAACACACATCTACTCGTGTTTCCTGATGCAGTATATAGGCAGCTATAATAATATTCACATCCACACTGGAAAAAAATCTTAAAAGCAAAAATGGTATTTGTAGAAAAGAAAAGTTTGAGGCTCACAAGAAAACAAAATAAACAAAGGGCCTCTAATCTTTGGGTGAAATGTGCTCTGCCTCAAATTATTAACAACCCTTTATGCAGACTCTGATAAAACATTAACCCTTCTTGTTTGCTGTTTCTTTCCAGTTTTGCCCTTCTGCTGGAGTTTGCAGAAGAGCAGCTGCAGGTTGACCACGTTTTCATCTGTTTTCATAAGAGCCGTGATGATAGAGGTGAGGGTTTGGTTTTTTTTTTTTCTTTGATGCAAATTAAAACTGTTAACACTTTATATAAAATACTGAGCTATATCCGGAAACTGTGAGTAATGTTTTTGTTGTTAAGCATGTTTTAAATGCACACTGTCTACAGATTTTACGAACCTCATTACCTCTTCACACTAGTTTCCAGACCTGTAATAAATTTGTGATGTAATGCTTACGACTCCAAAAATAAGTAGCACTGGACTCAGATCAGACTCTTCGTTACAGAGCTCAGATGTTGCAACACGTGCTGGATGTTTCTGAGCACAGTCTTGCTGATATATCTAATAATTAACTAACTTGTGTTATTGCAGACTAATGTCCACCATACCACTACAGATGCTGTTAGTGAACAGTGTGATTATGAAATGTCATGGGTGTGTTGATTCTAACATCTGGTCCAAGTCCATACTGATGTGTTTACAGTGCTGAGAGCTTTTCTCTGCACGGTGCTTTTCAGCACACTCACAGCGGCAGTGTTCTGGTCAGAAAGCCTTGCTGATGACATCTCTCCTTGTGTCGTCCTCCATAGCATCCCTGCTGCGTACATTCAGTTTCCTGGGCTTTGAGATTGTGAGACCAGGTCATCCCCTCGTCCCTTCCCGCCCTGACGCTTTCTTCATGGCTTACAGCATCGAGCGTGACTCTTCAGATGATGATTAAAATTACGCTGAGCAGTTACAAATCTTTTTTTTGTTTTGTTTTTTATTTCAATCCACAACCACATCTTTATAATTTTGTTTATTAAAAATGTCATCCAAGCTCAGTATGGTTGAGGTGTGTTTTACCTGCCACGTGCTGTGTTTCATTACGATTTGCACTAGGGTAAGATGTTAATATGTCAGGAATGTAAATCAAGCGACACGTAATATTTGGGCAATGCATCCTTACTGCTGTGATACTTTCCCCGATGTGTAGTGTTGGCTTCCTGCTCGTTCTCTCTAAACCCTCATCATCTCAAATATATTTATGATGAGTTTAAATTGAGCTTACTCATGTAATTAGAAATGTTTTCATATAGATTTCAGTTGATTCTCCTGTTGATATTTTTTTTTTTAATGTGTGCATGATTTTAATTTGTTTCGATACACTTGATAGAGGCATGCATGTTGTAACTGTACTAAATAAAAGTGCTCACCTTAAACTGTGGTTTCTGTGGTGTCATGAAACATAATTACAGCCTCCAAAAGGAGAAAGCATTTAGTTGTGTTAGCCAAAGCTAGAGCCAGTAGTAGTTGTGTAAGCTCCTGGCTGCGTTTCGTAACGTCTTGATTTGGGATACGGGGAATAAGGTTGATCCCCTTCAGAAAGTCAACAGCTTGCATGAAGTCACACAGTATTTTTGTCAAGGTCTTGAGAACAGAAACCATGCCCCACCTTCACACCTTTTTTTTTTTTTTAAACTTGAAACCCACCCAATAACTAGAGAGAAGTAAAGTGCACAGACAAAAACTGACACAAGAGTCAGATGAAGCTGACAAAACAGCCTCTTTTTTTTTTAAACCAGTGGAGTCTTTTTAATAGACTAGTTTTACATTATGAAGTGCAGCACATGAACAGCTGATAAAGGCGAATGCACTGAAGTGGATTATTCCTCAATCTGGACTGTTTTTCACTTTCAGTCGGTTGATAACGACGGACTCCTTTGATATCGACTATAAACTTTGCTCAGTGTTCACTCTGTGCCACAGCTCATTGGCCACACTCGCAACTGTTTCAGAGTCTGTAAAGGACAGATACTGCAAGCACATACAGTCCTCCCAGTCCAGAAGAGACCGATCCTCGATCAGCCCCTTTTCGGCCAACTTCATAACCAGCAGTGCCCGCTTGACTGTCAGCCAGTTATGTATAACGGTGGTTGCAGGGCCTCCATGGTTGAAGATAGAGACGTGTGGGCCCCAAAGGAGCACCTGAAGCATGGCTACCATGTCCACCATTTGAGCCCCGCTGTCGCTCTCAAGCAGAGAGGACAGATGAAGAAGCCCTTTTTGGTAGGAGGATTTGCAAACATCTGGTACTGAACCCAGAGATGTCGCGCTCTCTTGCCAGCAGGCCTGGATTAAAGCTGTAATTTGAGATTTGATGGAGGTTAGGGGTTGAGAGGAAATCTGTGGCTTTAGCACCACACGAGGACAGCCTCTTGTCCTCCATAACGTCTGAATCCTCCCTTTTTCTGGAGTGTTTTCCCACTCCGTTTCTTCCTTCTCCTCAGAGGCGTCCTTATTCAAGTTGTTTTCTGCCTTGTCCCTCTTCCCATCGGGCCACACTAGAAGGATCTCCTGGGGTTTGAGCTCAGCTGCAGTGCCTCTCTTACTGTATAGATGGTGCGTACCCATTAATATCTGCAGCAACAGAGCACACACCTGTCTATAATAACGCACAGAGTCTGTGCTCTGCAGCGAGCTGCTGTCTTTAACAAAGACGTCCAGGCTGGCGTGTGGCAGGTCTCTTTCCACGCTCACGGCCTGGCCTTTCTGGAGGAAAAACTGAACTGTGAGCTTGCTGAGGCTTGTGGCTTCTGCTGCATGCTCAGTGCTGCTCCCACCTGGTGGATTAGCAGGAGTGCAGTCTGACCTTGGGTTAGGAAAGCCTGCTGCAGGATCTCGAGTTTCACTGGTTCTGTAGCTGTTGCTGGATGGGTAATAAGTAATAACATCTTGCACGTTGACGTGCGGTGGCTGCCGCTGGATTTGAGCGGAGAAAACCTCATCAGTATGTTTGTGTACCTGCACAGAGAAGCAGCAATCAAATCACTGAAGTGCCGAGTGATAAATATGTCAAAAAAAGTTGATTCTGCTGCAGCCGTGGGTATACTATAGATCAGAGGAAGTGTTTTTGCCACCACAAGTCATTGTAGCACTTGCAAATGCTGATAAAGATCATATTTGTTTTACTGGTTGCTATGAGCAACATTCCTACCACTTGGTTTTGCAGACAATTTCAAGTGAAATGTAACAACTACAAATCACAACATGCACACAGAGCTGGTTGTAAACTATGAAAAATGAATAAAAGACATGCAACATTACCCTTAAACCGAGCACTCTCTGTGGGAACTTTGGGCTGTGCAGGCTGTAGTAAGTCATGTTTCCAATCTGCTTTGGCTGGCTGCCCTCATGCAAGAGGAAATCCTGAGGCTGGTATGAGCTCACATCCCTTTTAGAGCCCTCTAGCAGATTCCTTGCCTCCACAGTCTGTGCCATGCTTCTAAGAAAGAGTAGATGGCGATGCTGAATCCCATGAGAAACAACCCCCTGGTCGACAAAGCTGTGGAAGATGTAGGGAAGATCTTCGTCCGGAGTGTCAAACGACAGCTGGGAGAAGGACGCTACGGAGACAGGACTGCTCGTGCATGGTTTAAACTCTTCTAGCTCCTCTGAGAAAAAAAGATCTTGTTTGGGTGCCATCATGTACAGCGGATTGTCAAAGTTCTGTGGGAATCTTTGCAGAGGAGAGAGGGGTGACGTGTGAGGCAACGAAGGCACATGGGTGGGCGGGAGGGATAAAGCACGATGTAACCTCTTCTTCGGGACAGGCGGTGGGTTGATATCAGAGTAAAATCTCTCCAGGTGTCTGCACGGATCTGAGCAACACCATCAGAGGAATTAAAGTCAGACAACAACAGCAGGCAAAGAAGGGGAAGTAGTTTAAACACAATACAGAGACACACTGAGGTAAAATAGTTTTGTAAAACAGACATACTGCTGAAACTGCACTTATGTTTACAAAAACAACACTGACTGTTCATGAGCTGATCGGTAAGGGATGGCTCAATAAATGGGAATATTTTAAGAATGTACTTCATTATTAATTGTTTAGTAGTAGTTTCTTTTTCTGGTGCAGCCTACTTAATATGAAACTGAATGCATGTGGCTCAGAGAAAGTTTGACACTCCTGTTTGAGAGGAACTTGCTTGCATAGTACAGTCACACCTCCAAAGGAGTCATTCAGTATAAGGACATTTACCCTGTTTGCCTTTTCGCTGAAAGTAAAAGTTTTGTAAGGTGACTTCCTCTCGAGTTCTCATGAACTGAAAGGCGAACTGAGAAAAAAGAACCAGATGTAATAGTATTTTTTTTCCCCATCACACCGAGCCATATACTTCAGCCATCAGTAAACCACAGTGCTATTTGCCTAATTTATTGTTGCAGAGATATTTTGGTGTCATCGTTCTGCAACCCTACCGTAGCGTTTGTGTATGGGGCACTGGGCTGCATTGCAGTCGGTGGGTTCAGGAAAGACATCGTTGTATGCAGAACTTTGATGCTGTGGTACCACAGGGCTGCAGTCAGACTCCACGCTGGAATGCCTGAGGAAATACATGCAATTGCAATAAATGCACAGCAAAAGCTGCCTGCTGCTCCATTGTTAGGTTTGGGTGTGCAGTGAAAATATTATTAAAATTCAATGAAAAACATGTCAAAAGGAGCCATAAAAGTCTCTCCTTCTGACAGAAAGATAATGCACTTTGTTTGGTGGGCTTACCTGTGCTGTTTGACAGGCAGTGCCGGCGGCTGCTCGTCCACTCTGCTGCTTGAAGCAGACGCCATCGGGAATCTAACACCTAACCCGCTCTTCCACTTCTCTCACACTTTGCTTCTGTCACTGAACTGAGTGCATGTGAAGCTCAGGCGGCCAGCTCAGTCTGTATAAAACACTTCCCATCTGCTTCAGTTACTCCCCCTGCTGTGTTTCGGTGCCTCTCACAGTCACACATGTGTAGTTGCACATTTTTAAAGCAAATTTGTGTCTTCTTGAGGCTGCCCTGCTTATCTTTCGTTCTAATCGTTTCTAGTTAGACTTTGAGGTTGGCACCGGAAAAGTTATGTCTGTTCTGAGGGCAAAGCTGCTCTCTGAGCTAACCTCAGCTTGTCAAAATGGGGAAGAGCAGTTACAGCGGAGCCCCTTCAGCATGCACTCATTTTTGCTCCCTTCTGTCAGTTGCAGTTGATCTGCATGTGCTGTTTAGGTTTTCTCATATGCCCGATGCACTTGTAGCTTTCACGCACGCACTGCTCTCTGAAGTACTTGCTACCGCTGGTTTAAATGGAAGGAAAACATATTTGTGCAGGTGGAAACACCAAATAACTGCCTTCTGAGAAACATCTGCCCGTGTTTCTGTTGGTGTTCTTAAACCTCTTTGAATGAATGTCTGGAATATAATCTTAACTTGATCCAGGGATAGTTTACTGATCACAAATACTGACACTACAGTGCACCTGAAGAGAAAACATTAGTGCGACAGGAAACACAGGAAATTCATATTCATATTCTGATTACATGAATGACTGCAGAAAGTTTAATCTCACAACCGCACTCTGCCAGCACAGAAAAACAACCGTGTGACAGCATCAACACCTGACTACAGGGGACAAGGTTTGATTATTTAGGTAAACACGATGACACGTATGTGATGCAACTGACAAACGGAGACAAGTATGAAACCCTCCTCACATGCACACACACGCACGGACACACACACACACACACACACACACACACACACACACACACACACACACACACACACACACACACACACACACACAGGTTGCTGTATGATATTTTAATCTCTGTGTGCAGCTGGTGTCTGCACCATGAAGCTGCCTTAACATAGTCCTATCCCAGAATGCCTCTGGCTTAAAGCAGTTTTCCAGTATCTGTTATATTTACACTCACTGCAGCAGTCAGCAGGTCACTGATAAACACATGTAAAAGCGTGTAATCATGGCTGACTGTGGAGTCCATGGAGGCTTTCAGCATGGTGGCGGTGACGAAGGCCGTCAGTGCTGAATCTCTTTCTGTGTTTTCAGTGAAAGTAACCAGACCAATTTCTTTTGAATTTTCACTTCTGTCTGAGAACTGAAATGAAGAAGGACGCGCACATCAGAGGATCACAAATACAATGTGGGTCACGCTGCCTCATTCCTGCCAAACTAACACTGCTCAGCTGACATTTAACTTTAAAGCCAGTGTACTTACACAGTGTCAAAATGAGAATGCCCAAAATATCTGAGCTCATCTGGATTAAAATATCTTCTGGTTTGATTTCTTTTAAATCTCCCAACTCAACCCAAAATCCAGATGTCACTGTGTATCCAGTCTTATGTATGCATCCAGAAAAACCACATTTCAAAAAATAAACTCATCTGTGTGTCATAGAATGAAATAAGTATTTGTTCCCCAAGCAAAGCATGAGTGAGTACTTAGTTAAGAAACCCTTGTTGGTGAGAACAGCAGTGAGATGTTTCTTGTTGTTGCTCAGCGGGTTTGCTCACATCTCAGGAGAATTTTGGCCTACTCCTCTTTAAATCAATTCAATTTTATTTATACAGCACCAAATCACAACAACAGTCGCTTCAAGGTGCTTTATATTGTAAGGCAGACCTTACAATAATACATACAGAGAAAAACCCAACAATAATATGACCCCCTATGAGCAAGCACTTTGGTGACAGTGGGAAGGAAAAACTCCCTTTTAACAGGAAGAAACCTCCAGCAGAACCAGGCTCAGGGAGGGGCGGCCATCTGCTGCGACCGGTTGGGGTGAGAGAAACTCTCTGAATCTTTTAGGATTCTGGGTTTCTAGGTTGCTTTATCAAACACGAAGGTTTAAAGTCTCTTGAAAGTAGAGCAGGTGTCTGTCTCTTGAATCAAAACTGGGAGCAGGTTCTCATTTTACTTTTAAATGTCATACAAACCACAAGTAAACCAGCAGTCTGAGAGCGAAGCGCTCTGTTGGGATAATAAGGTACCATGAGGTCTGTCTATATGTCTCTTTCTTTTCCCTGTCAGTACACTCACTGTGGTGTTTTGGATTGAATTGATAAAATGAATAGTTCAGCCTAGAAGTAATGAATGCGTGTTTCTCGGCATCGCTCTGAGACAGGAAATACAAACATCTCTCTTGCATCTGCCTAAGGTGACTTTAATCCACGCACAGGGACAACATGCAAACTCCACAGTCAGCACATGTTAAAATAAAGCAAATAAATAAATTAAACTAATAATATTCAGCTTTTGTTTGTATTGTTATATTGACCAGTGTCCAATTTAAGAAACATACAATAATAATAGAATAAAAATACATTCAGAGATGGACTGTGATATGAACTTCTCCAACCTATTTTAATTTTAATCAACACAGATGTTCTGCATATCTTTTTTCTTTCATCGCTTCCTGTTTTACTTTCATTAAAGCTGAAACCCCTGTTTGCCACGAGGAACGGCCTAAATCATGCACAGAAACAGCACGGCGGGTGATTTGAAATTTAGATCACCTTTATCTATTCCCGTGTTCAAGGGTCAGCCTTGTGTTTCCCTCGCCCTCGGCTTAGATAAGGGTACTCTGGGTCATAATGATATTTACCTGCTTAATTTCAGTGTGTGGGAGGGTTAAGGACACATGCTCCAAGGATGTATTAGGTGACCAGCGGTCTCTTCATATGCTAAAGAGCAAGTGCTTGGTTCATCTGCCAGAAGGACGCATTCAGCGCTGCAGGACTCAGGGCTCATAAATACGTGTTCAGCGAGGAAGTGTATAGGAGCAGGCAAACTGAGAGTGACTGACATTTAAGCGGTAGAGGAATCCATTAACCTTAACCTCACGCGTGATGTGGAATATCCTCAGTGAATTTTAAAGGTGATCTTCCTCTGTGCTCAGCTCTAGACTTTGAACTTGTTGCAAAACAAACCACTTCTGGTTTTCTAATCTCTGTCTGCTTTGTGTCTGGTTGTATTAACCAATCATGTCTGAGTTTTAGTTGCATGCAGGTATACGGACAAACGGTCTTGAAACCTTGTGAGGGTGTGATAAGCTTTTAAAAAAATTCTCAGTATTCAATGTGTGCAATGACAAGCAGACAGAAGAGGAAGTGTTGACCAGACGTGCGGTGGGTATACCAGAAGGCCTGAAAAAATGTCCCAAAGGGTTCTGAAATTTGGTTAACCGGAATCGGGTGCTTCAATACTAAATCGAATTTTGAAAGTGACACCAGAGTAGTGACAAAATCCGGTACAATTTAATCAGTTTCTGATTAAATTGTACCGGATTTTATTTATTTTACATGCAAATTTAAATAAATACATAACATATTTTCTTGGCATTGTTACCACATAGTCAAATATATAGTGATGTTTCTAATGGCGGGAGATGAAGTGTTTCTTTATGACCTCGTAGAAGCGGGGTTTACGCCTCTCATCTGGTTGCCTTGGTGGTGGAGACGATGAAACTGTGGTGGAGGAGGCAGAAGAGGCCTGTAGTGCTCTCTTAGACTGTGAGTCAGCCAAGTGTTTGGATAGTCTCTTCTCCGGCCTTGACAGGTGGGAGGACTCGCCTTTGATGTCTTCTGTGCTTTTCCCGGCAGCTCTGCTGAGCCAGTATGAATTCTTGTCATCTTTATTTAAGCGGTGCGGGCCTGCTTGGCAGAGAAGTGCCTCCTCGCTTGCCATCTGGGGGCTCTGGCTTAAGGTGACGAAGCCGTAGGGGGTGGTGATTTTGGTCAAGTGTGGCAGGGAGAGAGCGGCTTTGCTTGCGGGGTCAAGGCAATGCTGGGTCTCACTGTAGGAGCAAGGAGAGTGCAGCTCCCTCTGAAGGAGAGATCTCCTCTTGGTTAAAGGGTCTGAAGCACACCGCTCTGACCGAACCAAAGCAAAGCTGGAGAATGATGCAGATGACGAGACCGTAGCGCAGGCCGAAGAAACAGAGGACTCTGGCGCCATCTCTGAGCCCCCTTCTCTCTCTTTGTTACTTTCCTTGTCCAGTGATCTGAAGCCAGTCTGCACAGACAGACTTGGAATGGTGAACTGTGGGATGCTGTCGGGAGTCAGGATATTCGGAAAAATGTTCTCATGGGAATCGAAGGACTTTGCAGTGCCGGTAGCCCACGAAAGCGCCTGGATCCCTGCACTGCTGTGCCTACGTCCTGTGGGGAAATCATCTGAAGCTTTGCTTCCACTGCAGATAGCTCCAATGGTGAACGTTCTGGTGACGGGATTCTTATTCATGTTTAAATCTCTTTAACCCTCTCTGCACACAGGCTCGGACCGTCTGTAGATTTTGAAATAGGAGTGGGGAGAGGCACCTTTTATACTTTTCCACATCCCTTTGTCCTCCAGAAAGTGCATCAAAGGGTGCGTAAATGTGACGAAGACAGGTAGCGGAAACAGTTTCCAATTAGGGAAACTGTCAAGTATGGAAGCTTAATGATGGGCCTCTCTTTTAAACCTCTTTATGTGTCAAGAAGCACACAGGGCAGATGTTGTATTCTGGTGACTACATGAAGGGTTTAGATTTTGAAAAGAAACTTGTTTAACATTTTAAGATTCGCACAGTTTTTTATGTGCAGTGGTGCAGGTGCTATTGCATATTTTATTAGTGACTAATAAAACAGTGAAGAGTACCCATCGCTCTCTTATAAATTAGATTTCTGAAAATTGCAGCTTTTGCAAAAAAGATGTTTAAAAACAAACAGCTAAGCTGCATATATGTATAAATTCTACAAAGTAAATATTTATCTGTGATATTTAAAAAGTTCTAGGAAACTGTTCTGTTGATTAATAAACTGTAAAACCCACCCACTATATAAGTGGGGCTGATTTTAGCTGATACATCGGTATCTACAATTATAATGGCCGATAAATGAAAATGAAAAAGTCAAAAAGGGAAACACAAACACTGTTGTATTTTATGATTGTTGATGTTGGAATGTTTGTCCACCAGAGGGCGCTCTGCAACGTCCTTGTTGGTAAAACAGCACACACAGGCCAACCAGCTGATTTGATCAGAGGTGGGCAGAAAGCAAGTGATTAATCTACAAGCATCTGTGACAATAAAACATTTTCTTAGAAAACAACTTTATATTACAAATGTTAGCCTTCTCCTTCTTTCAGCTGCTCTATTTAGGACTCACCACAGTGCTTCACCTGCCTCCATCACACCCTATCTTTGACATCCAACCTTCTGCACTGTCCCTACATTTAGAGTCCCCAATCTTACATCCACTCTTCCACCAACAGTAGCACAGTTCCCTCCAGTCTGGAGGCACTCTTTGTTAACGGGGCCAGTATGGTTTATTCGACAGAGATATATATGAATAATAAATTAAAAATATATATATATAAAAATAAAATTTTATATATATCAACTTTCTAACTAAACTGGGGTTGAGGTAAGTTTTAGCGTTGGTCTTAGACTTTGTAACTTAAAAATAACAAGAAGTCAGCCCCCCGAAAATCAAGTTATGTAGCAGAAATTTTGAGATTACAACTCAAAACTTTGACTTACAGATCGCATGTTTAAGCGCTGATAGAAAACATATATATATTTTTCAGTTGTAGAGACACGTGTATATTTCACGGCTTCAGAGCACTGCGTTTTAAGTTTTCCATTACCCGTTTGTGATCCCTCCCAGCCCAAACAGTTTTGCCCGCCTTTTTTGGCCTGATGGAGGTTAATTGGCGGGATTTGCTCATTGGCTCGCGCTGATTTCAGCAGGTGCGTTTGTCTGCATTGATTGGCTGCAGCATTGACACTTCAGGGTACATTTCATGCTCTAACTCCTTCACAAGCTGTTGTTTCTCAGTTCGTCCTCTCTCTATCGCAGCCCTCCAGCTTCAGGTTTTAGCCCGCAGAAGAATGAGTCTTGAGGGCGTCAAAGAAGTTGTGGAGGTGGAGCAGGATCAGGTCCGGGTCCAGACTGACAATACTGAGGTAAAGGAGAGGCTCGCTTCTGCTAGCTGCTCAGGTCCCCTCGCACGAGCAGGAAGGCTTGTTTTGTTTTTTTCACCGGCCGTGTCTCCTTACCTGCAGGACAGTGTTGTGAGGAGAGACGGGGTGCTTCCCTCCCTGCTGCGCGGCCTCTTCTGGCCCTTTGGCATCGTTGTACGTAGCTGACAAAGTTACACCCCTCTCTCCAGCTTTAGCCAAAGTAACATTGCTCTGATTTGCAGGTGCGTGCATACCGCGGCTTTTGGTGGGTGCTGGGCTTACGGCAGACAAAGGAAAACGTCCTCGTTAACCCCACGGTTTCCAGCCCTGGGCGCCAGAGCCTCACAGGCCGCAAGCGCCTGAGCCGGGTCACCCGCCTGCTGCTGTCCGTCCTGCCCCGCTGGATGCAGAGTGCCCTCGGCTATCCGGTGTCCAGCAGAATCGGACTGTCCCTGTCCCCAGGTAGGTGCATGTTGTTTGTTTGTTTTGTCTAAAAATATGAACAGGACACGGACTGATCCCACTGACACTGTTCAGACACGGCTGATACTTAAAATTAGTCAGTGGAGACAACTAGATGAGTTTGTGACATTAGTAGATAAAACAGTTTGAAAATGGGGCCAAATGTACTTGTACTGGCTCTACGTTTACCTTTGAGACTCTTTAACTGATAATGTGAATAACTGCTGGCTTGCAGCTTTGCCTACAGAATATTTCTGTTTTAGAGCTACTGAGGGACTCTGTTTAGAATAATCATGAAACAAACGGTTTGAGCAATTCGGCAGTAAAACAATGTTTATCTCAACCTCTTGCTAAAAAGCTGATTGACTAAGCAGCCTCATGTCTAATAAAAAATTGTCTGGCCTTCTGCAGCCGCTTACTGAACAAAACAAGAATTTCAGACACTTGTGGCAAGTTTAGTTTACTTTCACTAGGTATTCATTCTTCGATGCTGAAGTTTATAAGTGTTATATTGTTGACTGTGCTTAAGTGGTGTTTGGATGTGCCATACAGTATATGGAACTTATGATTGTACTGTTGTCCCCTCTGAGCAGGACACTCTTGTACACGATTTAAAGTGTTTTCTCCTGCTTGAAGGTTTAAATATAAATGAACTTGTGGGTTTTAAAGTTTTCTCTGAAATTGAGTGAACACTGCGTCATGAAAGGTCATGCTCTGTGAACAGAAATCAGAGTGTCTCCTGCAAAGCCCTGTGGAAAGGGCAGCAAGAGAAAACAGGATGATGTGGATGACGAGGATGATGATGTGGAGGAGCAGCAGACTTGGGTGGAGGCACTCTCTCAGGAGCTTGCTGACGATGATGGACCTGAGGTTGACCCTGACTATGAGGTTGGTATTGTGTGGGGGGGGGGGACAAAGAAGGAAACTTTGTTATTTTTTTTTCTCCCCCATTAGTTTAATGCTGAGCTGTAAATTTAAATATGTAAAACTCACATGCTTGGTTTCTTTAGCCTGTGGCTTTAGTTTTAGTTACAGACATGAAGTGCATCTTAAAACTTGGCTGCTTTCTTTTTAAAGCCCAGCTCTGTAGAGACGGAGAGTGAAGAATACCGCTCGCACAATGACACAGAAAGTGACCTTGAGGTTTCGGAGAACGGTGTCGTCATTGACGACGTGAACACGGTGAGCTAAGTGGCGACACGGTTCTGTAAACGGATTATGTTGAACGGCTGAATCAGCTCGGCTTTCTTGTCTCTACAGGGAGTTGATGTGCCCATTCCTGAAGTCTCCTGCCCTGCTGTTTAGCGTGTCATATTGAGTGTCTTTGTTGTGGGTCGTTCTTGTATGTTTAGATTTCATAATTCAATAAAACTTTATCCCTTTGCCTTGGCCTGCTTGTGTGTTACCACTAGATGGCAGTGCTGCATAAAACTAGAGTTGGGAGCATAAGGGGAACTGGACTTCAAGTTGAAAACATGCAATGAACATCTAATTCTGTATAGATAAGTGAAATGTCTTAGCTTTGCATCTTCATTCAGAATTGAGACGCACTTATTAGACATGTTACTGTTCATGTATGACACAACATAATGGCTACTTTGGAGGTTTTCAAATGTTCTGCACTAAATTTGAGGACTATTGGTAGGTTTTCTGCAGCTGGTAGTTTGCACTTAAAAGATACTCACACTTCAAACAACTGCAATTATTTTTAAATGGACATTTTCTTTCAGCCTCATGTTGATGTCGTATCTGTTAAGAACATCTAAGGCGCTTCAGTTGTGCAGGTATATTTTAAAATATTTCTCATTTACATGATCAGTACTCAACAACTTTGCAAGCAATAATGGGCAAGCTAAAGGTTGAGGGCTCTGGAATCATTGTGCTGTAGTCTTTTATATAGGACTCGCCACGAGTGAGGTTCTGATCAGCCTTTGAGCTGTCGGCTTAGTTTGTCTCAGCACAAAATGTGTGCAGTCTTACTGTTTGTAGATATGCATGTATTTAAAGACACAAGGATTTTAGCTTTGGTTTCAAAAATTCATGTCTGACATGCACCTCAAAGGTGTGACACTTTTAAACCGTGACGGCGGATGAACCAGGACTATTTTTGACTTAAAGCAGGTGACTTTCAGCTGTTTGACTCGAGTTCATCCAAGCAGAAAAGTGCTGTTACCACAGCGCTCACATCTGACTGTGCTGCCGGTGAGGGGGACGGCTGCTGTCATGTGGCTCTCATAAGAGGCTGACGAGTGTAATTTTCTGCTGCCCACAGAGCCGAACCTCATCCATCCGTGTGCACGCACGGTCCCTCTGTTTACTGCTGAGTGTGAGGTGTACTTACAGAAGCTGATGGCAGGCTGCTGTGAAGAGCCCTGCAAACCTCTTGAAAAATGACTGAACCGGTACTTGTTCAACAATCTGCTCCCACGCGAATGAGCTGCCGCTGTACCGATTTTGCATTGTCAGTAATGGGGGAGCAGATCAGCTCACTAATGGTTTCATTTATTTTTGTGCTTTTGGATTTTATCCAGTTTTCATTCCCTGAATCACAGATGAATGCGAACGAGGCTGGAGGAAGGAGCACTCTTCAAAGTAACACTGTTGAACTGGTATTGTGCTGTAATTTGAAATGGGGAACTCCGCCTGTTTTCTTCATAAAGGTCACTTATTAGTCATATAAAGAATTCACTTTGGGAAAACAACTGAATTCTTGCTCTTTCAGTTTCAGTGTCTGCTTTGATGAGGGAAAGTAAAAGCCTGACCTGGAAATCTAACACAGACTCGGAGTGCACCATAGCACACTGAACCCGTGCTAGAAGTGAGGATGTCCTGGCCCTTTCTGCTCTGATTTTTGCCTCCTCGCTGTTTCAGGGTGTCCCTCACTTCTCACCACACTGCTCATTTTTGCAACTGCTCTGGAGCTTTCGGTCATATCACATAATCGTCCTCAACAGATGGTGTTTACGCAATTGTTGAATTATTTTCTGAGCACTTGAAGACCAATGATCCAAGTGTATATTGCATCTGATAAAACAGCCTCCCAACAAATGTCTCTTTCTGAAGTTTTTACTGTATGTTTGGCTGTTGAAAATTCAGTTTGTGAAGCCTTTGATATCATTGTGATTTTTCTTTTTTTTTTTTTTTTTTTTTTAATTTTTTTTTGGAGCTCATTGAGGTCTAATGATCATTAGAGAGGGCAGGTATTCTTCACTTTAAATTTTTCATTTGCAAGTTAAAAAATAAACAGTAAACATTTAAGTGCTTTGTCCCCTCTTGCAGTCACCTGTGCTACAGTTAAATTACTTCTAGGGAGGTGCTAGATCCAGGGTAGATCAGTTAGTTATTTGCTTGTTGGTGCCAAAAAATCCAGCTGCCTTCAATTAATTCCTAAAAACACACGAGGTTGTTTTGACAGTAAAGTTTGTGACTTCCTTTTTTCCTTCCCTCAGGTGTTTTTCACCCTGTGACGCTGGGGTGCAAAAGCAGCTTCACTGAAGTTTCACATACTGATGTGAATTAAACGCTTAGTGTGTGTGTGTGTGTGTGTGCGTTTGCAGGAAGGGCAGCAGCAGTGAGAGCTGGCTACAGAACAGGAACTTATGGTCTCTTGGGGCTCTCATGGCTGTCTGAACGTTTGAAGGGTAGACCGCTCAGCGGAGGCAGCACTAGAGAGCATCGACCTCTATCTCTGCTGTTTGTAGCCAGCTGGAGACCTGCTTTTAAAGCACAAGCTCTGCCTTTGCCTTTCAAGTGCAAGGTAAAAATCATGAAGTCTGAAAGGGACAAAAAAAAAAAAAAATGCATTCGCATATCCAAACCTGCTGTGGAACAAAGACTTTTTGCCTCATGCAGAGAATATAGTGGGGCTTTCGTTCTGTAACGGGTGGGTGCATGCAGCATTATTTGTAGAGAAGATCAGTTCAGATGCAGGGTGGCTGTGTTGCAGGCGGTAGGTGCTTTCATATTTATTTTTGTTTTTATTTTTACCGGATTTATGTGAGCAGCACAGATGGTTCGAAAACCTCTCTGAAATGCACAAACCTAGAGGCAGAGCACTGCAGAGCCGTATCTAGGACTTGACGACATTGGCTTATTGTCACCTTGAGTGAATGGCAGCAGGTGCCGGCTGCTCTCCAGGCCTCCGGCCTGACCTGCGGGCTATTATCTGCCACATTACAATGTGACTCTGTAATGTCAGCCAACAAGACTGCTCAAACCAACTCCCTTGTCTCTTACTTTTTCTCTGTAGCGTTCTTTGCTGGCCCTCTGCACCCTCCACAGCACAGTCATGCAGCGTGATTCACTTTACCTCAAGCCTAATGACCGGCTGTCCCCGTAGATTTCAGGAGCATCCATCATCTTCAGAGCAGCAGAGCAAGAAAAGAGGCTTTAAAAATGAAGCAGACAGACAGAGCCTTTAGTTAGTCATACGCTTTGATGCCCAGGACTGTGAGGGTTCTCAAAAAGTTTCAAAGTAAGAGAAAAGAGCAGATTTTGTAAAAGCAGCGTTGATCTGCTGATGGATGAGCGAAGGGCTGACTTTTGCTCCCGCCTTGGGGCGCTGTCGCTCAAAATCAAGTCAACTTTCTGGAACGAAACAATCCAGTAAGGATAATGTGACATGGCAGCATTTTTCATTTCCTTAATGCTGTTTTATCCCCCTCACATAATTTTACATCATAATCTGGTGCCCTGAACCGTCAGAGGCCAGCTTATCCTCCAAGTCCACCGGAGTCACCGGGCAGCTTCACCACATCTTATCATCTGGATCAGAGTATTTTAGGTCTCCCCGTGCCTCTCGAACAGTCCGGCTGGAGTTAAAGCCTCTGCTTCTATCTGCTTTGCGATTGTCCTTGTCTGTCTGGAGGTCGGTTACACCTCTGAGTCACACCAGCAAATTGTGTCGGGCCTTCGAAGTGTGTGATGCCAGCCCCCGCTGATGGCAGTGAGCAAATCCATTTACACATTTAGGATGCTATTCTGAGCACAGAGACCAACAAGACACGTGACCACTGGTGGATTCGTGGTATGTGTGCAGAGGGGGCTCAGTCTGACAGCTTGTAGATCTTAATTCATGATCGGGATCTGCAATGCAGATGACTTCCTGCTCTGAGTGGTTTGACCTTTGACTCTTTTATTCAATTTTTTCGCACCAGCAGCAAGAGTCGTGGCGTTTTCTGCTCGCAAAAAGCTGGATGGAGTTGAAAAGGTCAAACATCAAATTTTATCAGGCAGTTCGTACCAAACTGTAAGAATCACAAGCTGGAAGACAGTGATTTGAGCTTTGATGAAAAGTTTTCAGATCCATTTTTAAATGAATCTTTCACTCGTTGTTGCGCTCTGATGGGTTTTTTTTGTAAAACCTCGTTTTTTGTTTGATTTTGCAAAGCCAGAGTAACGTTTTGAATATGAAGTATAACCATGAAGAGTTTATACAGCAGATTTCAATTATTCATGGACCCGGGCACGGTGTCAAACCTGCACTTCCTCAGTGAATGTGTTGGATAAACTTTATTAGCAGGTAGATACAGAATAACAACAATGCAGCATAGATACTGTAGAGCTGTTTTAGTGTTAGACTCATTCATAGAAACACGTTACAGACTTAGAGGATATTAGAAGTAACTCTTTTGCTTTTTTTTTATGTGTTCCTGTCTCTATCGTTGACACCGAGCAGTGCTGTAAGCTGCTCCCGAATGTTGCAATTATAAAACTTTTGGTATTTGTATTGAATATCTTTTAAAATTAATTTGATTGCCTATTTCTACCAAGTCTATTTTTCTTTAAAAAAAAAAAAGGCCAGTAAGTGAAGAAGTATTAAACAGCACAATGTATTTAAAATATTGTTAAAATAAACTATACGACTCTGGATTTTGGGTTACTTGAGAATATAAAATTCGTAGCATGTTGTGAGTGGGAGTAAGAAACTCTGTCAAAGTCAAAGCTGAATAGTATAAAATCTTCTTACCCCTAAATGTCAGCATCTCAAACCTGTACTGACAGTAGGCACAGCTCTTGAATAAAGAGGCTCTGACACTTTCCACCCACCGTTATCTTGAACGGCAGCAGAGGTCGCGGCTCCACGTTCACACTGAGATTCTAACTTAGCAGCTTTTAAACCCCACAAAGATAACCCTGCTCGAGGCGCTGAGGGGACCATTGTGATTTTAAGAAGAGAGCAGAGAGCGTAAAGGTACAAACTGGAGTTTCTGGGCTGAAAAACTCTCAAAAGAAAAAATTGCTGTGTTCCCAACGTTGATATCGTTACACCAAATTTATTTCATGTTTGTAAAATCAGGTTTTGTGAGCGTGTGCTTCTTCAGCTCTATCTGAGGGTGAACTCCTATTCACTCCTCTCTGCTGCCAGTCAACTATAACCTCGGCTTCTGGTTTCGAGACACAGACACATGGGATTTATATTCTACCAGGTTAGAAAAGGGACAGCTGCTTCCTCTGATGCTGCCAACAGTGACTCCACCTGTTCACATATTTTGTACACAGATGATTTTAACAGTTACTTTCGCTTGATTTCTGTATTTGAAACATAGACTCATCACTAATGGTGAGATTACCACTCAAACAGCTGCTTAAAGCAATATCCATAAATTCAGTAAATAATTATTCTGCATTAAATGTTAAGAATAGTAAGTAAAATATTATGTGGTAATACTTTTCTAGTGTAAATGTTTTGCTCTGTCTGATTTCACCTCGAGTAATATGTTTTTATATGTGCTTAAAATATGTTTTGGCCGTTTTTGCCCAGTCTCTTTCTTATGGCCTTAACAAAGCCAGACGAGGCCTGCAGGTCATCAGATGTTGTTCTGGATCTTCTGTGACCTCCTGGGTGAATTTTGGTAGGCCGGTCACTCCTGGGAAGGTTCAGCACTGTTCCCAGTTTCTCCATGTGCGAATAATGGATCTCACTGTGGTTCACTGGAGTCTCAGAGCCTCAGGAATGTCTCTGTAATCTTTTCCAGACTGATAAATGTCAGTGACTTTGTTTCTCAGCTGTTTGTTTAGATCTTTTAGCCTGCTTCACTTTGTCAGACAGCTTCTATTTAAGTGATTCAGCAGGTCTGACAGTGATCAGGCCACAGTTCATTTGTGATTTAACAAGGCTTCAAGGTCTCAAGGGTCCCTAAGACTTTTTGGAAAATCTTCTGTGGACTGACGAGACAAAAGCTGAACTTTCTGGAAGGTTTGAGTCCTGTTACATCTGCATCAAACTAACAGCGTTTCATAAAGAGAACATCCCAGCAGCAGTCAGACACGGTGGTGGTAGTGTGATGGTCTGGGCTGCTCTGCTGCTTCAGGACGACTCGCTGTAACTGAGGGAACCATGAATTCTGCTCCATACCAGAAAACCCTGAAGGAGGATGTCTGCCCATTACTTCATGTCCTGAAGCTCAAGCACACTTGGATGATTCAAAAGAAACTTCCCCAGTGTGGCTGAATTAAAGCAATTCTGCAAAGAAAAGTGCTGCAATTCCTCCACAGTGATGTGAAAGAAGGTATCACAAACACTTGATTGCAGTTCTGGCAGCTAAGGGCGGCACACCTGTTACCATGTTTAGTTACCTTTTCACACAGTTAGATTTGAATTTATTTTAAAAATTAAATTGTTTAAAAAAATCAGCATTTTGTATTTACTCGAATTATGTTCCTGTAATATTAAAACCTGTTTAACTTGAAACATGAAAGTGTGACAAATGTAGAAAAGATAAGGAATCAGAAGGGGAAAAGCGGGTTTCCTTTCACACTCATACCCCAACGTACCTGCTGCATGAATAGTGAAACCAGACACCTGACGATCTGTTTAAAGAGCATTAAATTCTGCAGGAAGCAGGAGGGGAGGGTTACCCCTTTCCCCCATTAGAATGTGGTTTGTGTCATTGTGTGTCATTTTTTCTTTTGAACTTTACTTTGTTTCACATTTACTCACTAATACGTTTCGTTTTCACTCGCTCATTACTTTAATGGCAGCATGCTACTTGATTAGGATCAACCACCAAAAATACAATAGTTGCAGAATGAGTTGAAATATGCCCTTTTGCAACATTGAATCGTCACCATGACCTTTTTCACAGGGGGGAATTTAAAGGACATCTTGTGCCCATCTCTCAGATATCAACAACTGCTGGAATGAGAACAGAGCAGTGAAACAGAGCAGCGGAACAAGAAGGACGGTCTAATATGGACATGTGGGTCTTGGTGGTCCGTGGGGTTGATTCTCGTTGTTGTTATATATACATATACCCTCTTTTTTTTAACACTATAGTAATCTATCTAATGAGAATGAGATGATAGAAAATGAGTGATAATTACCACCTGAATCTCCAGCTCCTCTTTCGCACCATTGTTTAGATGTTCTGTAATTCTGTTGTTTTCATTCACTCTCACAGCTCATTTTCAGAAGGTGATACGTCTGTGCTGTGTTCACGGCTCGTATCTGCTGTTCCCAAGTGGCCATAAATAACAAAAAACAAGCATCATGTGCTCTGTGTTTGAGTAAATATGCTTACTTGCACTACACCACTGCAGCGGGGAGATCTGGCGTCGGCAGGTGAGGTGAATGACAACAGCAAGTTAAAGATATCAAGTAACATGAGACACAATTGTTTTAGATCCCAGCATACAGAACATAATCTGGCCTTTCAATGCTTCTAAAACAAACGGCTTAATTTAAGAGATACTGCGACACCCTGGGGAGGGACGCACACATACACACCATAATCCCAGGTGTGGAAACCATTTAAAGCCCTGCTGTTTGTGATCTGTATGCTGAGTTCTGCTTGACACTGCCATCCTTTTTTAGATGGAAAGGAAAACCAACCGTTTCTTTGATGTGATGTTTTGATTGTGATATTCGTTTCCCGTTTTGAATGCCAGACTTCTACATGCTCTAGCCTTCATCAGCAGAGTGCTTTCAGGCTGTCAACAGCTTGAGATTCTCCAAAATGCCCCACTTTCCTATTCCCACAGAATACAATCTGTGGCAGCAAAGGGACTAATACGCTCCAATTACCAGCTGTCCAATTAACCCACATTTCTGTGCTTTTTCTTGTTCTTCGGGTGAAAACAGTTTGTGTTGACTCCATATTGATGATGCTGGTCGCAGAAGTAGGACAGATAAATAAAAGGACGGTTAAAGCTTTTGCTGCCGGAAGCTGAACATCCACCGCAGATGATTTTTGCTGGATCTTAGGAAAAATACTAATTATTATGCAGTTAGATAACCCGATGTATCATGGAGAAATTACACATTGCTTCTCCTAGATGTCGAGGCAGTTCTGGGATGATGTTCTCTGCGGTTTGCTGTCTGCTGTCGTTTTGTTTGTCATTATGTTTTCCCCCGCAGCTCAGCGTAGTCCTGTGCTTTTGAGAATGTGCCAGGCACAGCTGAGTGACAGCGCTGATAACATGCAGAGTGAATGTTAAGCTTCCTCTTAGTCACAGTGAGACCTTTCTCTCCCCCTCACACACACACACACGCATCTAGAGCAAGCCAAATCCTAAACATCCTTGATGTGGCCAGTGGCACTAATAAGATTTGTCGTCTTTTCACACAGAATTACGCTCCTTGTACACTGTATGCATTTATTTCCACCCACACGCGGACACGCGTGTTTCATGGCTGCTGCCTGACTAACTGTAGCATGCTGGAGAACTTCCATCAGGAGTTCAGCTAATTACAAATGGCCTTTCAATATCGGAGGTATTGGAGATTTTTGTGATCGTGAAGCCTTGTTTTAGAGCCAAAACATAGATCTGTAGGTGTGTGTGTAATTTAAGTGCTATATGAATGTATCCTTTCACTCCGAGACCTCCCGAGGCTGTTGTTGGTGTTGATGATATCTGCGACTGGAGAAGCAACAGGAAATTAAACCAAGAGGCAAGACCTTAGATTCTCAACATCGAGGTTGAAACAAGTCAAAGAGCCGAAGGCTACAATCTCCACGTATTCCACTACTCTGTCTGTCTGTCTGTCGGTCGGTGCCAACTCCCTGAAAAATAAATAAGGGACACCTCGTGGCCAGGGCCGGGCAACCCAGTTGTCTTCACCCTTCCCAGTGTGGTGAATTTTGTAGCTCTTTTTTTTGTGTGTGCAATTATTATTTTTTAACCATTTGACTTGAATTTGATTTAAGTAGATGCATATTCTTTGTGATATGAACACATGGGAAACAAATGATCATTTAGCCATTTATTAACACAATAAAACAGGTCTCTTTCTTAAACAGAAGCCTGTCATGCTTAACTTTTGAGAATATAAGTAAATCTTTCTTTAAAAGAACTCTGTCCTGCTTAACTTAAAATTATATAAATTAATAGAAAACAATAGAACGAAAAACATTCTTGTAACAGTGCACATATAGTGCATTTAGTACAGTTGGCTTCAGTTGAGGCATTATTTCAGCTTTTCTAATGCTAATCAGCTGCTCCCGTTTGTAAACCCGCTTGTTCCCATGATTACGCATCATAACTCATCGAGTTATGATGCCAAAATCGGGCAGATCACCAAATCTGTCACCGATTTGGTGATCGGCCCGATTTTGGCCTTCATTGTGCATCGTGTAGTATACGTGGGGTAACGAGAAGCGATTAACACCAGCTCCCGATCGTCAATCGCTCGTGAGGGTGTCACTGCAGCCGCTTACACTGCTCACGCGCAAACACGTAAACGTCGGTGAAAAAGACGGAGCAGCACGGCTGTGCAGCGTGTGATCTGGACACAAGCGATGGAGGCACAACTTGTAGAACTTTGGAAAGCTCATCCGAGCCTTTTCGATGTGGCCTCACAAAATTATCACGACCACAACAACCGTGAAAATAGTTGGATTTACATTGCTGCTCAATCACAGCTGCCTGATCAATGTTTTTCATTAGCAATTTAGCAAAGTTGATGGTGGTGGTGTGCGTGTCTGTGTGAGTGAAAGACACAGAGGGAGAGCGAGCGACAGATTTTCTGTTATAACCTTCATTTTATGGACGCACAGTGTGAGCACTCAGGTCGCATCAGAGCATCGGGCGGTATAGTGTGAGACCCTGCATCGTGACCTACGAACTTATAACCCCTGCGAGTCAATCGTGCAGTTTGAGCAGGAGCTGAATAACGTGACTGAAAAAATCGCACAGTGTCTGCCCAGCTTTAGGTGTACTGTCGTCCGAGACTTGCACCGCAGTGTCGGCGTTTGTTTCCCTGTTGGCCATGCTTCTTGTTGTGGTCATCTGTTGTCTTCCGGTATTTTCTCCGTAAGCGACCTTTCCTCGACCAATGAGATAAGCGGTAATCTGAATTTTCATACTCAAATTGTCATAAGTGTGCTGTCAGCTCATTGGTCACAAAGCAGGAGAGGGGCTGGGAATTATGTTTTCAAACAAAGCGTTAATTCCATTAAAAGTTATAGACTACTTTTGATTCTCACTGTATTACGGGACAAAGTGCGTCCCTTATTAGCTCAATACGGACGTGTACTTTTGTTTCTAAATACGGGACGATTCCGTTTTTTAAGGGACGGTTGGCAACCCTATTATCTATCTATTAGGGGTGCAACGATACTGATATTGAACCGTTCGGTATGCATGTGTATCGAACAATACAAATTTTTAAATTTATTTTATCAACTTTTCTTCTGACGATGCTGTCTGTGTTGAGAGCTCAGTGGATCTGCGTTCGACTACTCCGCCTAGGCTGCACTGTCAAGCGCAGATCCACTGAGCACAGCGCAAGCTAGCAAGACAGAAGCTAAGCTCGTTGCAACATGGCAAATTGAACCTCCCCCACCCTCATTCAGATCTGGCCTTTGGAACTATTTTGGTCTTCATGTGAAGTATGACCCTGAAGGTCATGGATAAAAGTAAAATAGTATGTTGGATGTGCCACGCAGTGCTCAATTACATGGGTGGGAACTACTGCGTTAGCGCAGTTTGCTCGGGGCGATCCGCGGTAGCTCGTTAACGGAGATTGGCCGTGTTGTGGCGTTAACGTCATTTCAGATTAACGCTGACAGCACTAGTGGGAACACAATGAATATGACTGCACATTTACGCCGACATCATCCTAGTGCAAAGACAAGTGGAAGCAGACAAAAACAACAAGCAGGCATGCTACAAACTTTACCCGTGTCATTTAGACAGCCGTTAGCACATGATTCTCCTTATGGGGACCTGATATGTTTAATATGCTGCTGAGAGTATACCCCAGAAGAAGCGTATAGTATAGCTTTTATTTTGGAAAGAGTCATTTCTCTGTAATAAACTCTCTTTTCCAAAGATGAGTGATTTCTCGATCAGATAGATTTATTTTTTTTATTACTTTGTTGTTTCAGCAACATTAAATTTAAAAACTGTACTTTTGAGTTAAAATATATACTTATAATTTTAATAAATGACAAATTAAAAAAGCATGAACATTTTTTTGTATCGAAAAAATATCGATATCGAAATATCGAAAGTATCGAACCTAACCGAACCGTGAATTTTGTGTATCGTTGCACCCCTACTATCTATATATAGATATATCGATCGATCTATATATCGATCGATCTATATATCGATCGATAGATCTATCTATCTATCTATCTATCTATCTATCTATCTATCTATCTATCTATTTCTCTGGAGACTCCAGCGTTTAATGGGCTTTCATTTCTTCTCACCTTGGCTGTCTGGCCACTGTTTTTTTTCTTGACACTACGCCTCCCATCCTTCAAATGGTTTGTCAGCTGTTTGATTGATCTGACTGTGATGGGCCATTAGGAGCAACAGCCCATTTGGTGTCTCCAGGAACAAACTGCCAGCCACTGCCTCTCTGTTTATTATTCAAATTTCAAGATTTTGTGGTAGAAACGACAGAAGTGAGCATGTCACACACAAAAAGACTAAAGCCTACAGAGTGAGCTGATACTTGTTAGGGCTGAATGTGAGCTTTTAAAATCTGGCCCTTAGAGAGAGAGATGAAGCGATGGAGTCAGAGTAGCTTTGCAGCATTAGGAGCAGACAGAGAACCTGGCAACTGTAGATGTGCTACTTTGCTACAGTCTCCTTACATAACACAAAAAGCATGAAGTGAATAGCCACAGGCACGCAAGCACAACTGATGAACTGCCGGGCAGGGAGCGCTCCTCTGATACCTGGAGGCACCAAAGCACAGGCCATTTGACAGGTCTAAAAATAAGGTGAGAACAATGTGGCGACACAGAGTCAACGGGAACAATGGAAAAACCTTTTTTATCTTTTCGCCCACCTCTCTGAAATATATTAAGAAACTGAAAGTACACCAAACCACTCTAGTTTGTCACGGCATCCTGTTCCATTGGACTTTAAGTGACTGCATAACTTTTGATTATGCCACCCCCCAAATCCTCTTTTGGTGAACTTGCTATCGCTCCCACTCACTTTCTGACTTTCAAAGCGATTTTTATCTAAGCTGTGTGCATCGCAGCGCTCGGCTTAACTCAACTGGCCACCCATCCTAATCGGCTCTCTGGCCTGAGCGCTAACAAGCAGCGGTCAGCAAGAAATATCAGCCTGTCATGGATATTTTCCTCCTGCAGTTGACCACTGGTGCCATAATGTGCCTATAAAATGCAAATATGAAAGAAGTATTTATCCTGTTGTTCCAGACGTGCCGCTTGGAGCTAAATATACATAATCAGCTGGAGCAGTGCAATGTGAAAGTCACGAGCGGGGCAACGGAGGCTGAAGGGAGAACGTGATATCTCTGCCTTCTTAAAGTAATTTTAAGAATCCAATTTGTGAAATCTACACTTACTGATAAGATTTTTTTTCTACTCTGCCAAAGCCGAAGCATTGAAAATGTCTCCTTTTGTGCACATCTAATTGGTTTTTATTGTATCTACCCTGGTTCGTTTGCTCGTATGATCTGTAGCGATTTGGATTCTTCTTGTCTGAGCTGTTAAAGCTGGCTGGAAACCACAGTAAAAGAGAAGCATAACCCCAGAGCTTTCTAATCCACCCACAATCCTCTGCTCTGCTTCAATCTGCATACGATGTGGGAGGCTATTGTGTGAACTCGCTGATCTAATGCCACATTAAATATGGGAAGCGTATGCACGCGTCTCACACACATTATCATTCGATAAAGGTACCTGAACCGTATTCGAGGCCTGAAGCGATGAGCACAGATAGAGATGTGTCACTTCTTTTCGCTGCCTGCAGTTCATCTGCATTTAAAGATTTCTCGACAAACAGGAAATCAGAAGCTTTTGTTGTTGCATATGTGAGGCCAGAAGCTGAGGATACTCTGGGGATGTTGATGTGCTATAATTTGGTTTGGGGACAATATTTGCTTGCTTATATTTGCATGCTTATCTCAATAAGCATAAATAAATGCCATGGAAAGCTCAGAAGAGCCTTTATAAGCAACCGCTGCCTCCAGATATTTACAAGCAGTGTTGATGTCCAATTTTCAGTGTGCAATTTTTATGTCACACTTGACCTCACGCATTTAAATATGAGTCAGAGAAATGCTGAGAGGGCAGACCTGTTCTTTGTCCTTTGACCTGTTTATCCCTCTGTGCTAAGCATATGGATGATTTCTAACTTACTGCTCAGCATCACTTTGACCAAGCTCCCATAATCCCTGCTGACACATTCTGCAGGATGCTGCATGCTTTTTTTTAAAAATCCAAGTTATTTTTGTGTTGGCAAAGAAGTTGCAGAGAATGACATCACATCTGCAGCTGATTTTCTGAAAGAGAAGCACAAGCTTAAAACGATGCATGATTCTCTTCATAATAATCCACATTTAGCTCACGAGTTTTCACCATGATTCACTTGCAGTGTTATATACTGAATCTATATATTTTTGTCGGCTTATCCTTCTGCCTGCTGGAGTTAAGCAGTTTAAAGTCTCTCACTCTTTGGGTGTTTTCTTTTTCCTTCTTTTTCCTAGCAAAGGTGGAAATGAGCCACAGCAGAGCGAGGCTCACTAATCCTGCCCTCTATGCCTTCCAGCCACATACTCCTTATTTACTCCTGACAGCTTCAAATTGAAACCGTGATCACATTTTCCACACCGCTTCTCAGCAACGCTCACTTTTAGAGCCGACTTTCCACAAGGGAAGAGAGTTTTTTGTTCTCTTTTTCTCTTGCTGCCTTCGCCTCCTGATATCTCTCTTTTCCTCTGGCTTGCTCGCTGCCTGCGGGGCTCATCAATAGCTGACCCTGACATTGTTTTATTTTCTACGAGTCCTCCAGCCTCGTCTCTCTTGGCGGACTGGACAGTCCATTTGTTAAGACTGAAGACAAAACAAACACAGTGGACTTGAGATTGGATTAGGAGAGAAGAGGTGGATTAATCACGGCCGGCATGTTTCTCTGTGTGACGGCTACAGACAGTTTTGTCATTACCTTCAGATAAGACCAGAACAAGGGCTTCTCTCTGCTGAATAAATAAAGCCCGTTTGTCTGAGCTCTCTGAGAAAAAAAAAAGCTCGTCTGCACACTTCAGATGATGGAGAGTAGATTTAACCAATATTATCTTACGGGAAGAAGCAAATTCAACGATTTATGCAAGTTACTGTAGACGTATTTGGCAAAAATCCACACTCACATACTCTCAGTGCGACCTTTTAAATTTAATTTCAGTGGCACAGCTGCAGAACTTAACTCTGCCAAAGCAGGTACTGTAAGGCACCAGTGCTGACAGTGAGAGTGGATAATACATTAAATCTATAGACTGGAACAGATGGCTCTGTCTGAACACGTGGAGTAACACACACACACACGCTCACACACTTAAATGGCACACTAGCATCTCAATCTAAAAAGGAGCTAAAAAGTAATCAATACCTCCCTGGCTTTTGTGTACTCACTGTTAAATTCACAACAGATTGCCTCCAAACACACACACCTAAATGTCAGCCGCGTCCTTGCTCTTACAGGGATAACAGAAAACCCACCCATAGCCCGGAGCTAGGAAGCGTATACACGGGGTGTTCGTGACAGTCCGGCACTTTGTTTGAGTCCTGGCTTTGTGCCCGGACTCGGTGTGCCGTGATGTTGTGGGCAGCAGATTGAGAGCTTGGCTGGACTTTACATTGCTCATTAGCTGCCCCAGTGGCACACAGGCCACAGAGCGAGGACACGGATGAGATTTCTCTCCTGCACGTACACTCGGCATGTCCCCACATGTGTCACCGTGAAGCTGTCTTTGAGAAAGATGCTCAATAGCCACTACCTGCAGTCAACCCTGACCTCTGACCTTCCAGGGTAAGCACAGGAGAAGCTTTCCTTTTACTTCCTTTCTCATCATCACATAAAACGCCTGATCCAGAATAGAGGAAACAAATCTAATGCGCTCCTTTATCTCCTGCTGTTAAATGAACATTAAGGAATTATTTTTTTCAGCAAAACAGATGGCAGCTCTAACTTTGCATGTGTGCCAGAGAACCTGCCAAAGCCAAAGTAAAATATCGGAAATGTAAAGATGTAGTTTAAGTTTGTGTCAGATATGAACCGAAGGAGGATTAATGAATGAAAATAAAATATGAACTAAAATAAGAAATGTAATTCTGCAAAATAAGACATGGCTGTGGACGTGGCATCTGGAAATAAACGGTCTCTAATAAGCTCAGTGTGCATGATTTGGGTCTAGGAAAAAGAAATCGATTTAACATCTTTTCTCACAGCGGGTAGGGTGGACGGAGTCTGCTGGGGCTAAAAGTGGCGATTGTAATTATGATGTGTATTCAACTGCAGAGGTGCAGTCAGTGTAAAGCCTTGTGTCTTTTCTATCAGCAGGAGCAGACGATGCAAATAGCAATACAGCAGAAAAAAAAACATTTCAGGGGAACCAATCATCACAATTTCACATCATTAAAAACATCGGAGGTTGCCATGTTGGATTTATAGGAGCTGTATGGAGCCTCGGCGGGCACGGTGGGAAAACACAGCTAGCCAACACTTAATTTGCATTCAGTGTTTCTTCCACTAACTGCAGCGTTTAATATTCAATCGCTGTGGGCTGCAAACCTTCAAGTTAAAGGTGCGGGCTTTTGTCACCACAGGCAAGATAATCATTGTTTCGTGCGTTCACTGCAAAATGATCTACATGCCAAACCAAAAAAGAACTGATTAATGGTGACTAGTGGTGACTATACCTCATATTTGTTGTCATGTCCTCTGTGCATATGAAACACATCAGTCACTCTGAGCAGCTGAGCTTTGTGGGTCCAAGTAGAAGTACTGAAGCTATGTTTCAGTCCACATTCTGCATAAACACCTCCTCACCCCATGCTTCTCTTTTCTTAGCGAAGGAGATGAAGACGAGACATACGGAGAGAGGAACGGAGGCAACGTGATCATCATGTTTTGGCGTGTCAGAGGTGTTACGCTAATAGCAGCGCATCCAATCATCGAGCTGCCATAGGATCAACGCTTGTGTAACATGGCTGAAGACTGATTGTGTCCTTCAAGGGTAAAAACACCTGTGCATCCATGATCATAGCTAGCTTCCTCTCTCCTCATTCCTCTCTCCTGCTGATGCAGGAGAGGAGCTGAGTCATCCTTTAAGGTGGCAGACTGAGATTGATTTCAGGGTCACAGACAGGAGGATGGAGAACACAGGAGGCGTGGAACGTTAAACGTCAGAAAAGCCCAAGGAACGCTGTCGAAGGGAGCTTCCCTCAAAACCAAGGCCGACATCATCTATATCTTGCTACCATGGCAACATAAACACCTTGGATACCTGTTTCTGCAACTGCTAAAATTTTACACCAGCCTAATCTAATAAAATATTGAATACACACTGAAACAGAAACCGATAACACTGCGTACAGTACTGTATGCTGCTTCTAAATAATAATGTGCAATGTAACTTAATTAACTGATGCTGCTCTATGTGCAGTGTCATTCCTCAAGTGTTGCAAGCGATTTTAACATGGCTGCAAACTAACAATGCTTCCAGATGGACTTTGGCTCCAGTCTTTTGATTTAATATAATCTACGATATTATACCTTAGCCTGTTTTCATACAGATAAATGTTTCCACTGTCTGCTCAGACTTATGTGTGTGTGGGGGTGAGCAAGAGATGAGAGTGCAACAAGGATGATGATGACCTCGAGCTGCCAGTCTGTCACAGCGCTGGACAAATGTTTTTTGACATCTTATAATTAAGTATAAGTCAGTGCGCTGTTTGCTCAGGCTGTTTAATCTGTTGCTTCCCTGGTCTTAACATTCCTGTGATTACTTCATGTTCCTTCGGCCCTCTCTGCTGCAGCTGCCCTCTTTACTCGCTTGCATTTCTGCAGAGCTCAGCTTTACTGAGATCTGTGACTGATTTTCACCTGCACCGTCCTTTGCTGCCTCAGCTCGTTCTGTGCTAAAAGCTTTCATTTGATGGATGATCTCAGCTGTTGCGTACTATCCTTGAGCTGCCACCGAGTTCTGTGTACTGTTTAATTTCATTTATGTTACTGTCGCCTGCAACACCGAGGCCTTTCATCGCTGTTTTTCTAATCAGGATGAGAAAATATTTTATTCTCTGTGACGCTCTCCTTTCTAACACTGCAGTGTTGTACTTCTCTTGTTGTCTTACACACACACACACACACACACACACACACACACACACACACACACACACACACACACACACACACACACACACACACACACACACCTCCCCACTTAAAATTAAACATTAATTTAACTGTATGACTGCACTATAAATAATTACTGTGATTTAATTAGCTAACCTAGCAGGGGAATTTGCGCTCATCTACAGGGTTTGGTTTAGCCCTGATTTAATTAATGAATTCATTCACAGCCCGAGCTGGAGTCATATAGTACGAGCAACATTCACGCACACATACACAGACCTGCTACTTTCTTTCTTTTTTCTTGTTTTTTTTGCCAGGGAACAATCAATTATTTAACACTTCATTGAAGCTGCCTGCATGGCTCTGGATCTGTCAAGCTCAGCTCCCTGTCTCACAGCCAGCTACACAGACTCATGCACTTATGCAGAAAAGCATAAATACAATATTTGCATGTCTGCATTTAATGAGAAATCTGCCACTAACATGCTCTTCTCTCCCTGCTGTTGCTGTGGGTGTTTCCATGCCCTGTTTGTCCCTGATGCTTGCGGGAAGCTGCCGGATTTTCTTTTTTTTCCCCATGTGAAGCAGTGATGTGTGCACAGTTTGGGGAGCTGTTCCACAGCCCTTTTTGGAGGCGCTGACCCTCAACACTAAAGGGTTAGGGTCTCTTTAGTTCAGAGATAACTTCTCACTGCAATTGACACTGACCCAGAAACACGCAGCCTGCACTCAGTTCCATCTCACTATTTTTATCTGTTTTTTGTAGTAATAAAACAAAACGTGAGGAGGTCAGACTTCATCCTTGAAGGTTTGTGACTAACTGGGTTAGGCAGATGTCTCATGAAGACGGATTTCTTGTAAATGCTGCATAGATTGATTTTTGTCCTTGAATCTGACTACAACATAAATACACTGCTTAAAAAACTTACAGGAGCACTTGTCAGTGTGAGTGGTCACTGATCTGGTCAGTGAACTAACAGAGGGCGTTGTTAATCAGTTTCACCTGCTTTGGTGTTAATTACATTAACAACAGCTGCACTAGAGGGGCATCTTTGAGGTTACCATAACAAAACTGGACAAATAAAGACGAGGAGGCCACTGACATTTACTTCTCATCTTTTCAGACTGTTTTTCACTAGTTTTGGATTTAGCTATAGGGTCAGTGTCACTAGTGGTAGCATTAGGCCATACCTGGATCCTACAGAGATTGCACTGGTAGTTCAACTCCTCCAGGATGGCATGTCAATGCCATTGACAGAAGGTTTGCTGTGTCTCCCAGCACAGTCTCAGGAGCATGGAGGATATTCCAGGGGAGAGGCATTTATTCTAGGAGAGCTGGACAGGGCCATAGAAGACTCTTAACACATTAGCAGGACCGGTATCAGCTCCTCTATGCAAGGAGGAACAGCATGAGCATTACCAGAGCTACAAAAGGACTTCCAGCAGATCATTGGTGTGTACATCTCTGACCAAACAGTCAGAAACAGACTTCACGAGGGTGGCCTGAGGGCCTGAAGTGCTCTAGTGGGCTCTGTGCTCACTGCTCAGCACAGCAGAGCTGACTGGCCGTTGTCACAGAATATCAAATTGGCAGATCCACCACTCCAGATCCTTTTACTGATGTGAAAGGCTCTGGAGAAACTGTGACAGTGTTATGCTGCCTGTATCAGCCTGACTGATTTGGTGGTGGGTCTGTGATGGTTTGCGACGCTTATCCATGGAGGGACGCAGAGACCACTGCACCCTGACTGCTAGGTATCAGGATGAAATCCTTGGACCCACTGTCAGACCCTACGCTGCTGCAGTGGGTGCTGGGTTCCTCCTCATGCGCGGCAATGCACGGCCTTATATGGTGAGAGTATGCAGGCAGTTCCTGGAGGATGAAGGAATTGATACTATTGACTGGCCCCCATGCTTGTCTGACCTAAATCCAATAGAAGACCTCTGGGACATTATGTTTCAGGCTATCCAATGCTGCCATGTTGCACCTCAGACTGTCCCATAGCTTATTGATCTGATCCAGATTTGGATAGGACACCATCCGTTGTCTCATTAGGAGCACACTGTAATGTGGTCAGGCAATTGTACAAGCACATGGTGGCCATACAAACTACTGAGTACCATTTTTTTTTTTTTTTTGAGTTGCTGCAGTGAAATTTCAGCAACATTGACTAGCCTGCCGCAACCTCTTTTCTTCCTTAAAAGTAAAATTTCTCTCTCGGGAATAAAAATTCTTCCTTCACCTTCCTTTGCCTTGTTTTGCACTCTTTATAATGTCTCTGTGAAACCTGCAGTAGTGAAACGTTCCTTCGTTTGGTTGGGATCAATTTCAGCCTTGAATATAAATTTAAGATTATAAGCAGTTCGAAAGTTTTTTTTCCCATCAGCAGAAGCTAAAGTTTTAAGTCTCACTGATCAGTTTTCAAGCGCACAGACATAATAAGAGGTTTTTAATTAAAATGAAAAGAAATATGTGCCGCAAGAGAGCACTGTGATCAGCATCTCAGGCCCGGCCCTCATTAAAGATCTTGACTTATCTCCCTCAAACCTTTTAAATAGAACAGAATTAAACAAGCATCATTGTCTAGCTCAGGCATGAAAGTCACCTTTGTTCTCACCCAGCACAATACAAACATCTTCAGATGAGATAAAAGCGTCACGATTAAACACAACAGTTTGTGCATTCACACCATATTAATGACATGTAGGATAAAAGAACCTTTGCAGAGCTTTTTTTTTAAAAGGGTTGTTCTTTAGCATCACCCTAAAGGGCGAAACTTAAGCTCATGGTGGAGGGGATGTTTCGTGTGATTAATAATTAACAGGGCTTTCCTGTCTCGACCCAGAGCCGCACTTTAAAGGTCATTTGGTGGCCGACTATCTTCCCTGCTGTCAGCCTTTTTCTTTTCACCAAAGTCAAGTACCCATACTGAGATATTAAAACCAAGGACGCTCTCCATCCATTTTCCCTCCAATACCTTCGGTTTCTGAATTCAGTGCAGTCCCTGGCTTGCTTTCCTACACGGTAAATCCATATTATTTGTAAAAACTCATTTTGTCATCAGTGTGTGCTGGTTTATAATCTCATTTAAGCACTGAGATGAATAAGACCATTTTTTCAACTTAGAATTCTGATTAAAATAATCAGAGCCATCATTATTTTCATGGAAAAGCCCCACTAATGTCATGTTATTGTGATATTTGATTAAATATCTGGAAATTACTGGTGTGAAATGAAAAATGTGGGGGGAATAAAAGCCCTGCAGGGGTTTCTGTATTTAAAGGAACCCAATCAGAGAGCACTTCTTTAATGTGGACTCTTTTATGGGAGGTTAATTTTAAAGAAAGTCCTTGACCCATTGTCCAAGACCTCCAGTTACGCCTACATCCGGAAGCTGCTGCAGGAGTGCATGAATTTGCATCCGATTAAAAGTCAGTTTTATGAGTATTAGCTCCAGTCGCTTTAGTATGAATGAGGTGAGATGGTTAAAAATCCAAATACCTTAGTCTGTTTTGAAATCTTAGAAAATGATACCATCTAGGTATGAAAGCTATGAGATTTTCATGTAGTTTTACTTTTGACAGTTGTAACATACAGATTTTAGTTCTGATCAACTGTTTCAGCTGTGCACAAACAAGCATTTTAAAATATAATTTATTAAACAAAAGCATTAAATGCATAAGTGTAAAAATACTCCAAAGTCAGGGGAAGCTGTGCTGCAGGTCTGCAGGTCAAACTGCTCATCTAAAGTCAAACGCTTGCAGTCATAGTGCCGCAGATGTTCCACAAAGATCTGTCATAAGTTTGCAGCGAATTTCTTTCCTGTCTTAAGTAAAACCTTAAGAAACTTTTTAATAAAGAAAAGTTGTTCTTCAGTAAACTGCAGCAGGGACTGACTGACCTCAAACTTTTAACGACAGAACCGGTAAGCATAAAGTAACTCTCCAGAAGTCTGGCCACATAGGATTTTAGAGCCCACATAATACTAAATATGCTTAAACGCCGCCCCCACCTTCCCCCCTCAAAAGTGGATGATGTATCTCATGGGGTTTGTCCTAGTATACACAAAAGACACTTTCTGAAGTAAACGAGGTTGGACTGATGATATTCTACCAGTTTTTGCAATTGCTGTAACCAGTGAAAGTGCTGTATTTTGTACTGATTATACAATTTTACATCACAGTCGAGGTAAAAATGTAAGTAGCACAAAAAAATCCTTCAGGTTTTGCAGTGATGTTGAATGTCTTTACAAAATCTTGCACATAACGAACCACAGCTGCTGATATTTCCTTCCACCGGAGACTGACCAATCAAACTCTGCTTTAAAAGCACCTCCAGAGGTCAAAAACTCCACAGGGTTCCTTTTAAGATGATCTTTTACTGCACCGAAAGTGAAGGAAGACGAAATCTCTCATTAATCGCTGGTTATTCTCAGTGGAGGCAGTTAAGCTTCATACCTTTCTACTTCTGGCTGCAATAATTTGCAAAGGAATGTGACATAATGCAAGAAGTCAGAAGCTGCTTGAGGCCCACAGTCACTGCAGTCCTGCTTAGATAAACACTGCTGTGCAATCAGAAACTGTGCAATCACACAAACACACACACACACATGGGCACGCTAACTCACACTCTCACTTGTCTCTGTATTTACTGTAGTAAATATGGTCTCCTGCCCACATCCAAAGGGAAGTCTGTGTGTGTGTTGGTAGTCTCCAGAGTTCCTCCAAGCTGTCTCCTCTTCCTCCTTGCTGCTTCCCTCAGAGTCCCCATGGGTGCTGTTTATTTTCTCGTAGTCTGTCTCTACTTTATTTACTCCTCCGTCCTTCACTCACTCCCCAAAGGTCAGCCTTTAGGGAGAAGCAAACGCCTCCGATGTGCCTCCTCCTCTCTTTGCTCACACATTTTTTCCCTTTGGGTTTTCAGGCTCCCTCAAGACCTCCATCCCTCCATCCTTTCCCATTTTCCACTTCTTTCTCATGAGAGCCACCGCTAATCCAGAGCTCTACCTTCTCTCCATTACTTTATCTTTCTTACTGCTTCAGCTGAGCTCTGCTGAGTCACCAACCTTTGTCCGAGCCTGCGGTTGTGGGACTGTCCAGCCTACGCACACGCAAACACTGAAGCACCAACATATTACTCATCCTGCCTCTGCCTGGCTACAGCACGGAGATCCTTACTTCTGTTCATCACATCAGATTATAAAGAAGAGTTAATAAGCTTGCTTGCATAGACCAACTGCAGAAAGCCATGTTGGAAATAGGATGGATCAGGCTACAGGTCAAAGATGATGACATAACTTAATGTTAGCACTTAATAAATGTATTCTCACTGTATTTCATGCCATTATGCTTCAAGCTTGTACAAAAGAAATCCGCGTCTGGCTCTGACTTGTATTCTGTAGAACTATCTGTTGCACATGCAGCATTTCCCATCATTTTTTGTCCTGTGCGCCTATTCAGACTGCAGGTGAAACAGATTAAAAAGCTGAAGTACCCCATAATGGACTGTTGACCTGTGTAGGGTGTACCCTCCCTCTCGCCCTATAACAGCTGGGATGGACTCCAGCCCCCAGCAGTTAGGAAAATGGATGGATGGAACCTACAGCTCACATCACCCAGCCGGAGGCTTTTTCTGTCATTTTGTCCGTGTGTTTTTGTGGCTTCACGCTGATGGTGTGATGAATGTGCTGGCTGCCTGAATGTGTCTGTTAGCGAAGTACACGTGCCACCTCTGAGCTCACCTCACAAGCAGGAAGCCCATAGCAGAGAGACAAGCTGAGCAGCAACGATTACTCACGCAGCCTTTTTCACATCTAACACTGTGCCTTTGTGGCTACTCATACTCACCTTCACACACACACGGAGTTACTGTGTGCGGTGTGGTTGCTCTTCTCGTCAGTTTCACGCAGGAAGCGGGTACGTTGATCTCAGCTCGGAAAGCCTGCAGGACAGACTTCCAACACTCACATGGAAAGCACTTAATGACACACATTAATTAACAAAGATCCACTTCTCGTCTCATGTAGCGTATTGCAGCACAAATGCCGTTTTCTGCCTGATCTTCTTACCCACTCAGAGATTATAGGACTCTGTAGAAAGACACAAAATCCTGCTCTCAGCTTTTGGGCTTTTTGCTAATGTGTTTACCAGCCTCTTTAAAGTGTTTCTCAGGTTATCATGAAAATTGTATTGACATTCATGGTTCCCAGAGGAAGAAGCCTTCCGACTGTTCTAATCTGACATTCATGAGGATGAATGCAATCCTTTTGCTGATTGTTTAATCTTCTATTTATAGAGAATAAATGGCCTGATCTTCAAAGACCCAGCAACTCCCAGTTGGAAGGAAACAACAGAACAAGGACAGACCCACCCAGAGCTGAGACTAAGCAGCAGAAGAAAAAGGCATCACGTGACACTTTTTTGCCAATCAGCTGGTGGATCTCAGAGGAGAGCTCCCAATCATTTAGCACAAAGTCAGTCATCAAAAACAAGTCCAAAGCACGACGAGCACCAGGACCCGACATTATGTACCCCTACTGGCCAAAGAAGATATCAGTGGTTAACAACAGACCCTCACCCAAACTGTCAACTCTCACGCCTGCGCTTTGGCTCTCAGGCATTACTGTACGCATTCTTTCCTACAGTTTCTATCAAACTGTAATCATCCTGGCTGAGTCAATGCACATATCGACTTGTGTTTGTCTGGTTCCAGATGTAAAAGTCACAGAATGAACCTGCTTAGCTTGAGTTACCTGTTCAAAAGTAAATTCACATAGTTTATTTAAAAGCTCCGGGACCTTACTAGCTAAAACTCTGCACACTGAAAACATATCACACGTCTGAATTTTGGAAAAACTTTGAGGAATTTTGTACATCTCAGCTGTGTTATTGAAGCTCACTGAAAACTAGAAAGACGCCAAGCATTAAATTAAATTTCACCATCATCAACCTGCCTGCACGCAGGCAACAGAGAAGAGCTGTGTAGCTCATAACTCACAACTCTGTCTGTGTGACGATATATGTCGCTGAATGAAAATCACTTGCCGCTGTCGCAGGCTTTCCTCTCTTAGTAATTCTTTTTTCTGAATAGGCCTTTTGCTCGTTTCATGTTTTATTTGGGGCATAAATGCATATATTCAACATTTTGGGGGTTGGGGCTGCCTCTCATCATCCCCTGTATCACCTTCATATAGGTATGAATAGATATTCATACCTATATATATTTATATGTAAAAAAACCACTACTTACGTAGTTATGAGTTGTTTCCTACAGCCATATCAAAGTTGATTTTACTATGTTGGGAGGTAAATGAGGATTAAATACCTTCATCTTTATAAGCAGCAGTTGTTAAAGTGTGTATGACGGTTGTTGTGGATCTTTTAAAAAATATTACAAATTGTCATTTTATGGATTGTTTGCCTCTACAGGATGAACTGATACGCGATAGCCTCGGCAAGAAAAGGCAAAGGGTGATGAGGAGGAAGAGGAAATATTGTGGAAGACTGGGGCTCTCCATGGGATATAATACTGGAAAATAGATGTAGTAACTTATAAGAAGGCATCCTAGTGGCTAGAAAAACATAGCCTCTGATCATGGCAGCATTAGAGCCATAGAGGCAGAAGCCTACTGCAGCAGACTGGGACTGATGAACAAAGATGCCCCTGAGACAGTCCAGCACATGGCAGCAGGGTGAGACAGTATACTGTGAGAAACATAGTGAAATGACTGGGAAATGTGCAGAAGTTCCCACTGATGGGATTCACCATTCAAAAAAACATGAGAACAGCAACGCTAGGATGGTTCTGGGCTTCAGGATTTAGACAGACAACTGACCAGATGTATACGGGGTTAACGAGGAGCAGGAGAGGGCAGCTGGGATAGAGTGACGGCTGAATATTACAAAGTATCAGAGGCCGGTACTGTACACCATTAGCTTGTTGTTTCCCTGTGCTAGTTTTAATTAGATCTAACAAAAGTGGATAGTGAGTCAGCTAATGGCCTTGACCCAAGGTGAGCTGTACTGCAGAGAGAAATAAAGCCTTAGTAAATACAGACCGTTTCTTTTTAGTTTGTATAGACAACAAGGTTGAAATAGCATGAAAGTAATTTTAAGGCTGATGTTATTAGCTACATATTCTGTCTTTGTCTCTTTCAGTTATGGTCGATAACTGAAAAAGGAGGTTTTCCAGTACTCTGAAGTCCTGTGAGAAGTTAAATACACCCTTACTTCAGGAATTAAGAGGGAAACTAGCAGCCAAGTGCTGCTGATCAAATGCACTTGAAGTGTGAGCACCGCTACAAAAGCAGAGGTTTTAACAGTCTGCAGGTCTGAACTATTCAGGTGTGTTAAAGATATCAGCAATGATGCTAAAGGAGCAATTTTGGCGCCCATCAATCTGAAAAGGGTTATAAGGCCATTAATCACAAATAAAAAACATTCAAGGCTGTTGTCCTTCTTTCCAGGAGTGGACGTCCCAGCAAATCCACTCCAGCGTCAGACCGTGCAATGTTCAGAGAAGCTGCAAAAAACCCCTATAGGCCTCAGTTAGCATATTCAATGTTAAACTTCATGACAGCAAAATTAGAAAAAGATGGTGGTCCATAATGCACAAAATCTAACACAGCATACAAGCACAAGCACCCCATCAACTGGAATCACTGACGATGGTCTGAGAACAATGAATAAATAAACAATGTAAACAATGGGAACAATATAAATAAATAAAATGAGTGTGTCTGATACAGGAATAAGCTGTAAATGTAGTTTCTTACATCGATTTTTTTTCAGAAAAGCGTGAAGTAAAACTAATGAGACACTTCTATTACATCGTAGCTCTCCTTGGGGACCTTATTACCGTATATAAATGTAATACATTTCTGTGACTGAGTGGCATATTTTGGATCTCGGGAACATGGCTGTGATTGTATGACTTTATTTTCGTTGCAACTGAGCCCTTCACACACGCATAGAGAAAATAAGGGTAAGCAGTCCTTTCAGTTTGACAAATGAGTATAAAGTCCTAGAGCTGATGTACAGCCGCTTCAGCCTGCACAGAAGGCAGGTGCATTGCATTCATGTTTTATGTATAACATATTTATCAACACTCGCCCCCTCAATACTTTTGTACTGCAAAAAGTGTTAAAAATATTCAGCCAGAAAAGCCCTTGATACCCATAGAGCAGACTTAATTTTACCACTGCCCTGGGGTATGAAGCATGTGGGAGTCAGGTATGGTGATCGTTACTCTGCTGCGATTATGGCCAAGCTTTCAGAGATCTCAGCCAAGCGATGTGGAATCCTTTACCGAGCCACCATGGTTTTTTTTTCTTTAACCAAAGCCTTCCCAAGATGGAAATGGCAAAATGACATTCTTGAAGGTCACCATACTACAGGCTACTGCAGTTCAGAAGTTTGGATTTAAAAATGCAACAAGCAGTGAGTGCATTTGTGCGGAGAGCGTCAGCATGCATAGTCCACACATGCAGAGAGAAACCAGCACAGGAAAGCCCCATCGTGTGCGTCTAAGACAGCAAAGCAGACTGCAGATGGGATGAAACGTAGCACAGCCGCCATTTTCACCTGGATATGACACTCCATGACTGCCTCGGGCTTAGATTTATTCCCTGCTAAAACACAGCAGTGAAATGTAAAAGATGTGTGAGGATGCCTGAAGGAAGACTGCAAGACTTCCAGCTCTTGTTGGCATTGGAGCCCATTTGTAGAATAGGAATTCTAGCATTTGAGTTAGGGATGAGTATAATGGGATAGCTGCAGTCCAGCTGGAAAACTGTAGATGTACAGCATCTCTTAGTTCAAATCCACAACATATGGTAATGTTATATTGTTAAGACGTCCTGTGATGCATTTTGTTTTGCACATCAGGAGACTGCACGGAGATCACGGTCCACTTAACATCGACGGATCCTCTGTGGAGGTCGTCAAGAGCACCAACGTGGTGTTCACCTGGCGGACAGCCTCTCCCGGTCCCTCAATACCAGCTCCATAACTAAGAAGGCCCAACAGCTTCTCTACTTCCTGCAGAAGCTGAGAAAAACCCATCTCCCAACACCCATTCTCACCACAGAGGGACTATCAAGAGCTTCCTGAGCAGCTGCATCGCTGTCTGGTATGGTAACTGCACCATATCAGATCGCAATACCCTACAATGGATAGTGAGAACAGCTCAGAAGATCATTGGAGCCTCTCTTCCATCCATCACAGACACTTATCGCTTAAAAAAGAACAAAAATAATTTTGAATTAATATCAGTAGAATAAAAAATAAAGGACAAAAACAACTATCTGGAGTGCTGGCCATCTTCATCTTACACTGGGGTGCCTTCTGGTGCAAGTAAAAAAAGCAGATTTTCTTTGTCATTTCTTTTCAGAGATGAAAAACATCATCTTTTGGCTTCGTAACCTCTAAGATTTAAAGAGCACGAGCTTCATTCTGCACTCAGCATGGACTGAAAAATCAAGCTTTGTTGTAGTTTCAGCCACCTGGCACACCATCCCTCTCCACTCAGTCTCACTGTAGAACAACAGTGTAGCAGCTGTTGCTCAGTTAGGCTGGGCTGGTGGTTGGCTAGAGTTTATGCTTTAATGTGCTGCTCATTTGTTTTCTCCTGGAACAAGATACTAAACCCCAAATTGCTTCCCTTTGTTCCTACATGGAGACCTCTGCTCACTGATGGTTGTCATTTTGGGAATACAGGAAGCCGAACTGGAACAGGATAGTTGAGGACCAACATGGATTTAACACTTATTTACCAGGACTATTTATAAACTGTAAGAGAGCCAGAGAGTTAGTTCCCCATTTTCAGAAACTCAGGATCTAATTGAACAAACACACATAATTTTAAATATAGGAATTATTTGTTAGTCTTGAATTCAGTTAGTGACTGAAGTCTAGATCCCATGGACACCAAATACTGTTCCCTCCCTTATCTGCACTGCCAGGCCTTTACAGCAGCTACCTTAGTTACTGCTTGATTGCGTGTCTTTCTGCTGTATTTTATATTTAATAACTGAAAAGCTGCTCTCTCAGCTTCAAATTAGGTTGGGGATTGAAGAACATCACTTTTCTTCGCCTTGAGAAACTCTTGGGTTGCATTTGCTTTATGCTTTGGGTCTTTATTATTTGCACTATGTCAGATAGTTTTGCAGCGTTTGGTTGAATCTGAGCAGAGAATACAGCATGGTACACTTCACATTTCATCTTACTACTATTATCACATCATCACTCCATTAAATGGCTGCCTTCTGATGTACCTGGGGTTCTGTTAGATCTCAGAAAAACTGCTTTTATTACTAGACATCTTGGACATGGAATAATTTACAGGAAGACCGAAATTTAAACATGCCTCTATCCATCGGTGAATTTAGAAATATAATGAGGAATGCAGTGAAAGACTTGTGCATGTTTCTTTTGAGAAATCACTTAATGATGTAACATTTTATGTTATGGGTATATTTATATTGTGTTTTAAGCTGTGGTTTTATATTTTATGTTGCATTTGTAGCATTTTTAGACGCTTTAGGTTGTATGGCTGCTACCTCAGTCAGGGCTATCTCGTAAAAGATAATGTGATCTCAGTGGGACTTCCTGGCAAAATAAAGGTAATAATAGTAGTGGCTATACATCCTTATACTATAATATTGGCTCCAGCAATGATATGTTATTGCTTTTCATGTTTTTCTCCTTTCCCAGACTTTTCTATTCCCATCATTCTAGTACAAGATTTTTATGTATTTTTTTATTTTCAGAAACCTGCAGGCTCTTTTAGATGTCTCCTGGCAAAGTCTAATGGGACCTCCCTGAGTGCAGCTAGTGGTTTGCATTTCATTGTTCTCTGTATTTGAAAAACACAACTTTTGTAGAACTTTTGGTAAATTGTAGAGCTTGATGATGATACACTCGTCTCCTCAGCAGTGCTCTTATCTTGGTCAGATAATTTTGTCAACTATGGAAATAATTCTGTCTTCATCCACTTTACCTCCTTTGGTTTTTGAGCCTTTTGGTGTTGCTCAGCTTGCCATCCCTTCTTTTTACGAATGAACTAAATTATTGATTTGGCCCTCCTAACGCCTTTTCTATCTCTGATAGCTTCTTGCTCTCGTCAAATTCAGAAATTACAATAAAAAACTGTTAAATACAAACTCGACTCTTTAACTTCAGATTTGATTTCTGCTTCATTTGTCATGAAATAAAAAGGGAATGGGCCTCATCTGGCCATGAAACTGCAATCAATGGTCCAATAAATAATGTGCCTCAAAAATGGGAGCCTGTGTATAAAAACTACTGTAATTTTCAAACATTTAATGCACAGTTGTTGTAAAAATTAAAGATGAAAGTCTGCACTTCAATCACATCGTGTCTATTTGATTTAAAATCGATTGCAGTGGTGTACAGGGCCAAAACTCACAAAAACCGTGTCAAACAAATATAGAACTAGCTGTAGATGCAAGGACGGCCTCGTACAAAAACCACTTGTCCTTGCAGATCTCTACAACTCTGCAGAGTTTTACTGTACTTCGGCTCATTGTTTTGGCTTTATGGTCAGAAATATTTTCTGCTTTTATTCATTCTCACTGCTAGGTTCAAGTAGCAGCTCTAGCAACTGTTTGCAAGAAGGCTCTGGTGAATCCACTGCAGACTACATGCTTACTATTTAATGAGAGACCCCAGGCGAGCTGGTGGAGGACAAAAACGGAGCTAAAAGTCGAATTTTTATAGAGATGTTTCTATTAGCTGGGCGGAAATAGCCTACCTTAAATTGGATGTTGTTTACTACATTATAAGGAGTTTAGGGTATTGCTGAGGAAACCCAGAGTATAGTTTAAATACGTGAAAATAAAATAAATAAATACATAAATATGTTAACCAAACAAAAACTGAATAATTCAAATAATAAAATATTGTAGTAGAAACGAATAATTTTGAAAAGTATTTCATCATTCATACATTTAAATTCAGCTGAGGTGGGCTGAATTTCTAAGCAGGTGACTCTTTTCCGTTTTTATACACGGAACGTGAATGCAGCGCAAAACTGCCCGAGTACGAGAGCGAGAGAGAGAGCAGATGAGCCCCAATGATCAGAAGCCGGGTCTTCTTTCAAACACTCACACTCACACACACACCTCGCTCTACATCCTCACACACAAATGCCAGCACACTCACACAAACGCGATCCAGTAACCACAGCTCCATCAGTCCGACCCGCTCGCCGCTGCTGGTGGCTGCCTTCGCCGACACGCAGAGCTGGATGCCCGCTGTGGCAGGAGCTCCTGCTGGCTCTGTAGCACAAAGCAGAGGTGAGGGGGAATCCGGGGACTCCATTTGGGAGGCGAGAGATAATTCGGCATTGCTGGGAGGAGCAGAGAACGGTGAGGGAAGGTGAGTGAATACACTTCGGTCCAGCTGCTGTTGCTGCTGCGGGAAGAGGAGGAAGAGGAGGAACAAGAAGCCCAGCGTCTGGAGAGGCTGGAGGACCAACACTGTAACATCATCCTGCACAGACTCGGAGGAGACGGCCAGCGGAGACCAGGGCACCTCCAGGCTCAGATGTGGAGGGAGAGCCGGTCAACTTGTACTCCTGGGTGAGTCAAGTGCCCATCTTTTCTTGCAATCAAACAAACACTTTTCCACACTCCTCTGTGATCCATTAATGTGCCACGAAACGAGACAGTGCACATGGCGTTTATCATTTGTGTCCCTCTTCTTTGCTGCATGTGTCTTTCACCCATTCTTCCAATTTGCTATATTCAACTCTCACCTTAACAGACAACCTGATGAGCCCCAGGCTGCACCTGTAATCATCCACACATCCCATCCCCTCAGACACTTCTCACTCTGTTATGGTGCATTCCCGGGTGATTGATTTGCTCTCTAACTCAGTTGGACATCAGGTCTCATTATCTCGTGCTTTTCTATTGTCAACCTCGGGATGGTGTGCTAGTGCGACCATGCAAGCAGAGCCACTGTGTATGTGTGTGTCATTGGTTACCATTTCTCAATTAGGTTTTGATGATCTAAACGAGGGAAGGGGGGAGGCAGCCTTTGATCGATCCCTGCAGTTGTCTCAGTGTGAGAGGCTCCGTGCCTGTCCTCCGCCTGGCATGTCTTAAACCCTCTGTCGGTGTTTCCTCAGCCCTCTCCCAGCTCTGTTTTTACTGCGCCTCTGCTCCGTACTTAGTGCAGTCTCTGGAAGACGGATGATTATTTTAGGAAAGCTCTGAATATAGTTTTGCTTTAATCTCTTTCCTCCTCTGGTCCAGCAGTGCTTGCATACATACTGTAACTGGCTGCTTTGTTGCTGAAATTGCACATTTGATGTGTTTCTGTTTTTAAGATAGTACAGGAGGGAATTGTAATTCCTGTGAGTTTGATGATCTGAGTATTTTGGGGGTCACTTGTTGACAGAGGAGGATAATGAGATGCAACAAAGGTCCCTGAAAGTACTCGAGTCCAAGCCTGTCGGACTACCCTGTTTTTAAACCGTGACATTAACATCTCTCAGCCACAGGCACACATTTATCACATTGATTCAGTCAGTCTGAGACTGGCCCATTCAACGATTTTTGACCGTAGTGTCACTGCATGCTTGCCCCAGTTAATCGGTCACCGTTAAACCAATAAGAGGCGGGTAGAGAGCCGCAGAGTCGGTAATTTCACCAACATTCAAATGAAAATCATTTCAAACACCATGTTCCCTCTTTTCATGCGCTGTGACTGAAGAATTATGTTTGGCGTCCTGCAGTGGTGTGTGTTAGCTTTTGTTCAGTCACTGGCTGCTTTCGACTTGTTGAAGTGTCCTTGGACACTGGGTTCATGTTCGTCACTGGGTTCATACAGTAAGGGTCACATTGCAAATGCTTAATCTGCTTAAGGTACTGGAGGTGCAGTTCCTTTAACATCTTACATTCTTATTAATCCCAGGATTATTACTGGATTTATGCTGTGCATTTCATGCCTCTATGTGTCATCTTATAGATCTCTGCTGAGAGCAGGTACTTTAAAAAAAATCAAGAAAGAAAAAACAGCAACTAAAGTGAAGGCAATTATGAAACAGCTCTTAATGGTACCCGAGGTGCCACTTAGCCTCCTTATTTGACAGATTTATGTGTCAGTAATGAAATGTCTGCAAAGTTCCTCAGAGTGCGTTATTAAAGCAGGCCTGTTAGCCTTGTCCATTACTACGCCTACACTTACCTTCTCATTTTGAACCTTTCTGTTGCACATAAAGCTGTCATCCAAGCTCAACAGTCACATTGGCTCAACTTAACAGTGTCTCATTGTTTTCAACTCCACAGTATTTATGAGTGCAATAAAACAGAGATGCATCCACTGTCAGCAAGATGAGGGCATTGCTGCTCTTACAGGGAGGAGAGTGCAGAGGGAGGAAAAGGGAGGAGGAGGGATACGATGCGGGACTGAAAGGAAAGAGTGCTCCTGCGAGTGGCTGTCCGATACCTGCAGGCAGGCTGGCGTGTCATCTGTCTGCGTTAAGATGTCCAGCTGGAATGATCGTCAGCCTGCGTTCGCTGGCTGTCCTCCCACAGACTACTGTAATGCCATTACAGACATTCAGACGGGGCTGTAACCTTAATGCAGAGCTTAGAGAGCACGTGGGCGTTACAAGTCTTTTTAAAAATGTGATTTCTTCATTTCGCATTTGTTGTGACATTAGTGCCTGGTTGACCTCCTTACTTTAGAGCAGTAGTCCTATTTTGCCAGATGGACCACAACAGCCCTGTCAGATCAGTCCAATCGCATCCTCGAACTGAGTGCAGTTGGGATAAAATTTGACCAAAAAGATGAATTTTTTTCAGATTTTCAGATTTTTTCAATTTATCTGTTACTATTAGCTAATTCTGTACTCTGTCAGATGGCTAATCCTTTATTTAACATGTTAAACCAAATAGTCCAGCTGCCTATCGCCACTTTTAGCTATAGGGATCTAATGATGTAGCTTGGAGATTAGACCTGCTAGTGCTCGCAGAGTACTGGCCAGAATTTAATGAAACTTACACGCAATGATCAAGGTCAAGGTCATTCTGCTTGTCACAAAAATCACTCCTCCTCTTAATGCTCAGCTTGTAGTTTCCTGTATGTGACTGTTTGCAATCCTCCTTGACGTTTTAGTAGATTTAAATTTTCATTAGTTTATAAAATACCGCCAACCAATGACTGCGAAGCCTACAACGTTCTTTCTGTACCTCACACATTATAATGACCTGTGAATTGTGATGGATCATGAGTCGGACGAGCTACTACATCAGTGACGTTCTGGTTTAATCATTTATTCATTACTTATAGAGGGTAAGATTTCCTTTATTCATCCCTGTAGGGAAGCTAGTTCTCCTCTTGTAACCCATCCTTATATTAGGAGTAGTTGCCAGCCACTGTGCCTTGTTCGAGAGCACATGACAGGAGAAAAAGTCCAGCATGTTTTTTTGATGCTGGGGGAAACTGGAGCTCCTGGAGCTATGCATTATACTATTTCACTGTTTATATATTACATTCAGCTAACTATTTTAAGATTGCTCGAGCAGCTTGACAGTCTTTACGTAACCTTGGTTGCTGCAGAAACACCTGTGTCCCCTGGATGGCAATTACTGATCTCAATATATCACCTTATGAATGTGAACTGATCTTCAAATGGCATCTAGAATAATTTAGTGAAATTAGACTCTTGCATGTGTGTGAGTGTGTGTGTGTGTGTGTGTACCTTTTTTCAGGGCTTAATCAAGGCCAAATGTGAGCGTTTTTATTCAAAATTATGCTCCCTGACCTGCGGAAAATAGGCTGAAGCTTTAGACGAATTAGTACAGCAGTGCAGTCATGAAGTGCCACACGCTGCAGTTTGTCATTGCAGGGCTGTTTATTTATGTGACTCTAATGGAGCCGCTAGTAACTACAGAGGCTTTCGTTAGATTTTTTTTAAAAGCCATAGAATCAAAGCCAAAGAAATAAATCAACCCAGAACAATACAGATGCAATTTCTGTCACGGCCCACTCAGAAAATATATCTACCTTCAGTTTAAAACTACATTAGCTAATGTATTTTCTTTTACCTCAACTTCTTGTATTATCTGTGTACTTTTGAAATTTTGCTCGTTTAAGCTGATGATGATTTTTCTAGAGTGACTTTGGAGGACACAGGCGAGATCCAGAGAGGAAGCGATGGCATGAGAGAAGTGGTTTTTGCACTTTGGATGCTGCATACTAGTTGTTTTCCGCAGCCTCTGGATGAAAGAATGTGTGATGAGATGGTCTTAGTATTTACGTAAATAATAAGAGGAATCAAATGAGTCTCATGAGTGTCTGAGTTTACACACTTAAGAGGAGTTCAGAGATCACACTTTGTCTCTTGCTTCTTGCGTGAAGTCAGTTTGTTTGCCCAGCGCTCCTTAGGATGAGAACGTTTGTGGCGATGAATGCTTGACACCAGGCCAGCTGGATCTAAAAATGAAATCATCTATAAAACAACACAGAACAGAGAGATCAACTATTTAAACCTCTAATGTGTCTGAGCTGATACTTGAACGTGTGTGTCAGAGAGCAAAGAGTCTCCATCACTGAGCTGTGCTAGGGCTTGAAGAAGAGGGTTTCTGGGGAGCTTATATACTTGTCAGACTCTCCGCCTCATTTCGTTTTATGTATTTCTGCTGCTGCTGGCAGCTTAAAGTGGTGCGACCGGACGGCTATAAAACAAAATTTCTCAATATGGATCGACAATCATGGCTGAGATTGCTGGAGAAAATGGAGTTCAGGGCTCCTGCTCGGTGTCTCGTCAGAGATGTTATCTTTAATAGCGTAAGAAATTATTTAAACAGGACTCTGAGGACTACCTATGGCAGTTCCTCAAAAATAATCGCCTTAAATCAAGAATAATCCATCTGTCCAATCAAAAATAATACATGATATATCACTAGCAAGTCTTGAATAATAAAACTAATAAGTGACACAGATAACTGTTTATTCAAGTTTTAAATTAGGTTTTAAATTGTATGCCAACTTCATTCTGCTATTGAAAACTTAAAACATGGGCTCACTGCTGTGCCATCTTTGGGCAGTCTGGTATGAAAACTGTCCTTTTACATCTGAGATATAGATTCTGCATTTGACATCACTCATTATGAATTATCAGATGAAATGCATGCAAAAGGAAACAAATAACCAGAGTAAATGGTATTTATACTGTAATATTGGTTACCTGTCCTTTCTAACTGCTCAACCACCACCACAACACTTTATTCTCAGTCATAGCATTGTAGTTACATTTAACGTGCAATGCTGTGAGAAAGTATTTACCTCATTACAGGGCCGAACCTTCACAGGAGTGACCGGCCTACCAAAATTCACCCAGGAGGTCACAGAAGAACCAGAACAACATCTGAAGACCTGCAGGCCTTGTCTGGCTCTGTTAAGGTCAGAGGTCATGACTCAACCATAAGAAAGAGACTTGGCAAAAATGGCCTGCATGGGAGTGATGAGACAGAAGCTGAACTTTCTGGAAGGTTTGAGTCCTGTTACATCTGCATCTGACTAACAGTGTTTCATAAAGAGAACATCCCAGCAGCAGGCAGACACGGTGGTGGTAGTGTGATGGTCTGGGCTGCTCTGCTGCTTCAGGACGACTCGCTGTAACTGAGGGAACCATGAATTCTGCTCCATACCAGAAAACCATGAAAGAGGATGTCCGCCCATCACTTCATGTCCCGAAGCAGCAGGGCACTCAGGCAGCAGGACCATGACAAGTCCACTTCTGATTGGCTCAAACAACAAATAAATGTTTTGGAGAGTCCGAAATCAAAAAAGTAAGAAATCAAGAAGGGGGCAAACGCTTTTTGCAGCACTGTAATTCAGTAGCATGGAAACACTCATCTCTGAAGGGCACCCGGTTGTTTTCATCTCACTGCAGAATCCTAAAGCATTATTTGTCTCCTTTGTTCAGGACGTGTTGAGAAACGTTTTGATTCTTCAAATGAAAAAGTACCCAGACTATAAGAGATGTTAACTCTCTGAATACAGCTTGTTTTAAAAGCTGCCTTTTATCTATTTTACCCGTAACTCTCACATCATAAATTCACATTTAGCCCAAAGTAGAGTTCATGTTTTCAAAAGGATTTCAGAGTGTTTTTCTAAACACATCAATGGAAAATAACTTGCAGATAAAAATGTAAATTTACCTTTTCTACTTTGTATAAAGCGACTGATAGATTCCAGAAATATTATTACTTCATGCTTCGAGGGGCATCAGTCTTTCCAGCTCTGTTATTAAACTGCGTTTGCAGCAGCTGAGCCAGGCGGTCGCGGCTTACTGTATCTGGGACCACTGCGTCAAGCCAGCTGTGTCCTATGGGCTGACTCAAGTTACACACATCTTTCATACCACAGACCCCGCACATGAGATCGCTTCATAATCAGCTCTCTTAAATTATGTAACTACGAGCAAGATTAGATTAACGCGTGAGTGTTTGCAGTTGTGACGTTTTCCCATTTTTCTTGCCCTCACATGCATTAAAACATATCACGATTAAACTGCAATACCTAATTAAACTTCCGCAGCTTTATCTTCAAGCACACCTGCATACCCTCATCCAGTCAACATCATCCACTAATTAATATTTAAGTGCTTAATCAAATATATCTTTTTTCCCCCCTTTATAGTGTTCCCTCAGTCCAGATACAGTTGATGACTTTGGCTTAATGAGACCTTCATGTGTAGTGGTCAGAGTAGAGTATCAAGGAAGGGATTAATTAATCAGGTCCTGATGTTCACTATAGTTAAGAGTGTGTTCGATCCAGCTGATCTCTGAAAACACTCAGTTAAGTGTTTGTGAGGTGATGCTTATCTTTATATATTTAAATAGTGGCAATGCACATTAATTAACACGAGTGCTATGGTACATCATGAAAGATTTAGCCACAAATGCTTATTTTCATCTACAGTCCCTGGCAGGTTGATGGCACATAAACATCCATGCATCCATGTTCAGTTCAGTTGCATCCATATAGCCCCAAATCACAACAACAGTCATCTCGAGGCGCTTTATATTGTAAGGTAAAGACCCTGCAATAATAATGTTAATGTTAATAATAACGTTCATACATGTTTATTCAATTCAGGGCTGCTAAATTGGTGAGATGATCAGGAATGGTGAAACTGTGGCATAACCATACGACAGTTAACAATACATTGAATACTAATAATGTGGTCAGCGAGAAAGAAAAGGGAAGGAGAGAGGCAACAGACTATCATGTCGAATAAGTTAAAAGAATTGGAACAAGCACATATAGAATCAAAAGATGATAGAATTTTAGAACAAATTAAAAATATTAAGGAGGAGCTAAACAATATTCTGGATAAACAAATAGAAGTCAAGCTAAAATATCTCAGACAAAACTACTATGAAAACGGCCCCAAAGCAAAAAAAATATTAGCATGGAAATTGCGCAAACAATTAACAGATAGAACAGTTACAAAAATTAAAAATCCACTTACTAAGACCTATTGCCATAAACCTGAAGATATAGAAGAATCTTTTGCGTTATATTATAAAGAGCTTTACACTCAACCCCAAATAATGGATTCATCACTAGCGCAAGGATTTCTGGAGTCTCTAGATTTGCCCTCCATAGGAGAAGAACAAAACAAAATACTAACTCAAGATGTTACTAAAGCAGAACTTGATAAAGCTATAGCTAGGCTGAAGACAAACAAAGTGCCAGGAGGAGATGGATTCCCAGCAGAATGGTTTAAGCGGTTTAGGGACCTTTTGTCACCAATGCTGTTAAAGTGTTTTAATTATATCTTGAAGGGAGGAGAGACTCCGGTATCCTGGAAACAAGCTATCATATCCGTGATTCCAAAGGAGGGAAGGGACAGATCAGAGTGCACCTCATATAGACCTATCTCAGTCTTAAATATAGATTACAGAATATTTACTTCTATCATCGCAAAAAGACTGGAAAATATTATTCCTGACTTGATTGACCACGACCAAACGGGTTTCATAAAATATAGACAGACACAGGATAATGTAAGAAGAGCACTATACCTAATGAATATTATGAGTCATAATCAATTTAAATCAGTCGCTTTGAGTTTGGATGCGGAGAAAGCCTTTGATATGCTGCAATGGGAATTTCTTTATTTAGTACTAAAACAGTTTGGATTCAAAGAGCAGATCATAGGCTGTTTAAAATCGCTATACAGTTGTCCAACTGCACGGATTAAAATTAATGGAAATCTGTCCAGGACTATTACACTGGAGAGAGGATGTCGCCAGGGGTGCCCCCTAAGCCCTACCTTGTTTGCACTTTTTATCGAGCCCCTGGCGCAATGTATTAGAGAACACCAGAAAATCATGGGCATTCAAGTTAAAGGAGTGGAGTATAAAATATGCTTATATGCAGATGACATACTTTTGACCTTGTCAAATCCGGACGCCAGTCTTCCCAAACTGATGATGCGCCTTGAACAGTTTGGCCAATACTCAGGCTACAAATTAAATATACACAAAACCCAAACTCTGACTTACAATTATGTACCAAAAGAAAACATACGTAAAATGTATGACTTCAAATGGAATACTAACAAATTGACATATCTTGGAGTCATCATACCAAAGGATTTGACGGAAATTTATAACTTAAATTATAATGCCATCACACAAAATATAAAAGTGGACTTGGGAAGATGGGCATATTTGACAAATGGTCTGTATGGTAGAATAGAAATTGTGAAAATGAATGTTTTACCCCGTTTGTTGTTTCTTTTTCAATCCCTGCCAATTGAAATTCCCACAAAACAATTTAATGAGTGGAAAAGAATGATTTCACAATTTATTTGGCAGAGTAAAAAACCCAGGGTACGACTTAAAACGCTACAGTTGCCAAAAGACCAAGGTGGATTATCCTTACCCAGCCTGGAGGACTATTACAATGCGGCACAGCTTCAGTATTTGGTTAGACTATGTGATAACAGATATGAAGCAAAATGGAAAGATTTGGAACTTGCTCAATTGGATATACCTCTACAGTCTTTACTGGGTGATATAAGTCTACAGAAAAAACACATGTGTAAATTGCATGAGTGCACCAAAGTAGCCTTAAATACATGGGCTAAACAAAGTAAAAAATTCAATTTAGAAAGGAAAATGCGAATACTAAGGTGGGTAGGATATGATACAGATTTCACACCAGCACATTTGGATGGGGTGTTTAGAGAGTGGACTTGGAAGGGTATTACAGCATACTGTAAAATCTCAACCAAAACAGACATGGACAGCTTCTTACAACTCAGTGAAACTTACGGATTAAATAAAACGGACTTTTACAGATACTTACAATTGAGACACCATTTTAATAAAAATATTAAAGTTGCAAGGGAGGACTGTGAGGAGGGAGGGCTCATTGATATGTTTGTCGACACATATAAAGGTAAAGTACATAAGAAACTGATCTCGAAACTGTACTCATGTTTACAATCGTACAGGACCGACTCCACCCAGTATGTTAAGAACAGATGGGAGAAAGAAGCAGATATTACACTTACGTATGAGGACTGGTTGAATATTTGTAAAATAAACATAACTACCTCTAGCTCCCCTCTTTGGAGGGAATTTTCCTGGAAGAACAGTATGAGATTTTTCATTACACCTAAGTATAAATCACTTCAGAATGGCAAACCTGAATCCGGTAACTGCTGGAGGCAATGTGGTAAGACTATGGCTGACCACTACCATATATTCTGGGATTGCCCAGCTATTAAATCTTACTGGGCTGAAATACTAATGAGGATTAAAACAGTAATGGGTTTTGAGATTGAGTTGTGCTTTACTACAATATATTTGGGAAATGTACCAGTTGAGATGAATACGAAAGACAAATACCTTTTTAAAATATTCCTGGCAGCAAGTAAAAAAGCAATAACTAGAAGATGGCTGGACAAGGACCCACCAACGGTTGGAGAGTGGTCAGCCATAGTAAAAGACATTTGTGAAATGGAAAAGATGACCTTTTCTCTAAGACTCTGTAAAGACAAATTTCAAAGATACTGGTCAAAATGGTTTTCGAGTATGCAAAAGGGTTGTAAATAATGTAGGGAAATGATCTTATTCATTCCCTTCCCATTCTGTTTTCATTTAACCTGATTTTCCGGTGCTTGACTGGTCTTAATACCTTATGATGCTAAATGGACACTTGTATAGATATGCACAAAAATATGTCAAAGGGTATACGTGCGTGAGTATGCATGCATGCACAGGTAGACATGTATTATGTATGTATATATAGATGTGTATGTAGACACTTGAAGGTGTGTGTGAGTGTGGACATAGACGTAGGTATGGGGGTGTATACAAACAAGCAAGATGCACGGTGTGTCTCCAAGCAGAAAAACTACTTTTTAGTAACTTCCCATAGCCCTGGGTGAACCCCTCCCCTCCATTTTTTTTAATTTTTTTTTTTTATTTATCTTACTTTTTTTATATCATTATTATTGGTATTATTTCTACTTCTACTTATTTTGTTTAGCTTTTTCCTTTGCCGTGTCTGTGTAAATGTTAATGTTCCTGTTCCTAAAAATAAATAAAAATAAAGTTTAAAAAAAAAAACCAATACATTGAATGAAGGACATAAGCACAATTACTAAAGCAAAGACAAATTATCATCGAGTCACATGGATGTTGGTATTTCAAGACTGAGTGTACTGTACTGTAAGCAGTATTTACAATTCTCTGTAGAAAATGATAAACGGTTCTTTTCTTCTCGAGCACTCAAAGCTCTTTATACATCATGGCTCACTCACAGAAGCACTTTCTTTCTACGTCCAAGTGATTTCTGTCTAACAGTCACACTCCGATAAGCAACTCTGGGTTCAGCATCTTCCCCAAGGATACTTTGGCATGCAGACTGGAGCGTCCAGGGATCGAACCACCAACCTCCTAATTAGTAGATGACCTGCACTACCGCCTCTCCTGAGCCACAGCCACCTGCTTAAATACTTAGTAGATGTGTTTTAATTTTGCTTAAACACTTGGATATCTGCATGTTTGGCAGCGGTTTCCCAGTTTATTGTATTATATTTTGTTGAAATTTTAAAATGATGATGCTCATTCTTATGTAGCGAGCCTTTTTGCAGATTTTGATGGGGTGTTTCCAGCTGGTGAGCCCATAGTGCATATCGTAGCGTAAAATTGTTCCAGATGTGTATAAAGTTTGCCAAGCTGAACTGGATTCAGTTGACATCTTGTGTTTTTCACAGGAGCTATGAATCTGTTATTATGTCTAAGTGATTGCATCACTGCAATAGATGGTTTTCTCTCTGCTACTTCAACATCTTGGCCCGGATCAGCTAATTTTGCATTTATATCAAGATCAGTCGTGCAGAATATGAATACTCCGGCGCATTGCTTCCATGTCTACTTTTGTCTGTGGAGCTCTTTTAGGTATTGTCTGTTTCTCTTACTCATCCTCATTAAATAATTGTTCTTTGAACCTACTAAAGCTACTTTAAATATCCGACTGAACCGTCTGTATAAATGAAGATTAAACACTCACGCCTCTTTGCATCTTCAGCTCACTCCACGACCTCCAACTCTCCTCTCTGTCTGCTCCGCGGATCACGCTGACAGAACTAAAGCTGACTTTTATCTCCTTTTCAGCTGTTGAACATAAATCAGATAATCAGTTGATCAAATCATTTTCCTGAAGTGGAGATCAGTGGAACAGGGAGATGAGATTGAACTGCGCAGTCAGGCTGCTCTTTCCTTTTATCCTCGCTTCACTTGCCTTATGTGTTGCGTCTTTTGTAGTATATTTTTGCTAGCTTGCGTGCACTTTAGTTGCTCCCTATAGAAACAAGAAATGGGAGCATTTGAACTGTAATTTAAACCTTGTTTATGCATGATTTCAAATCAGTGAACTTCACTTTCAGAATTGAATAACTGTTCATTCACGTGCTCATTGGATGATCCCATTTCACGAGCTGATGAATCCTTCCTTCCAATGTGGAAACATTTTATTGTCCAGTTTTTGTTTAAATAGTGACTCGGAAATATGTGTAGTTTCATTTCAGGTTGTATTTTTCAATTTTAACACCTGCCGAGGACCACATACGTTTTTCTATTATGGCTTTATACGTAAAACCTTAGAACTGAGAGAGGGTGTGCTTTCTTTTTACTTGATTACTTCTGGTCTGGGAACAATGAGTCTCCAGCAGTTTGCAGGTTTTGTGACAGCAAAATTGGACACAGCAAAGCTAGCGGCCTCCCCCTGTTTTCAGTTAATGTAACCTGATGCTGCCTCCAGCTCAAACAAAATTGATTATAATTCTCAAAAGAACCTAAAAGAAGCTTTCAAGCATTTTTTTTAAATTGAAATTTGGATCATAATTAGGAAGTGTCAAATAAAGGAATGGATTCGTGGATACAGCTCTAACTACTGGCTAACTTCTGCTCCCTAAATATATTCAAGAGACTCCTCATTTTTCAGATTTTGATCACCAGAGGTAAAAGAAAATTATTCCTCTTTAATAAATCAAAGGAGGTGACACTGAAGTCAAGTAAGACATATCAGACGTTACTGTGTTCATTAGAGCTTTTGAGCTTGTAGCTCGAAGGTGTTAAGGCCGTGTGTCAGTGTAATACATAATTATGGAGATGTTTCTTTGAGCTGGTTTCCTTTTTCAAATAGTTTAACAAGAAATAGAAATACCTCCACTTTATGAAAATGCTGAAGCTTTTTATAATGCTGAGAATTAAAGGTGACGGGTTAATAGATTTTTATTTACGCATGCCTTGTTAATATTAGTCCACTTAAAACAGCAGCTATAGCAGAGTCCATAAAAGATGACCCTACTTGCTGTGCACTGAGAAGCCAGTGTGTTATTTTCATGCAGTGGGGGAGAGAGGGACAGTATATTTATAGGGGGAAGCTTTTTTCCAGGCTGTCATCTGAAAGGAAGAAAATCTCTCCCTGTTTTCTTCCTGCCTGATTTGAGCTAATAAATGTGCAGCTGTAAATGTCCGTGTGTAACCGTGACAGATGGGTGTGATGAGATTGGGCTTAACAGACTGTGGTTCCTCTCATCTTCCCCCCCTTCCTTTGTGGGAGTGTACGGATTCGGTTTGCCTGTCAGACGTGTTTGATCAGAAGTACTCTGCTGAGATTCTTTGCTTTGAACTAAATCACAGCTGTGGCAAGTTTCTATTCTGTTGTTTAGGTCAATACCTTATGGAGGCTATACTCTACTCACAGAATAGCTGGAACATTGTGGGTACATTTTATATGTGGAGGTGGATTTCATGCTGCTTCTTAGAATTATGGGGTTATGTTTGTCGGTATAGATCACAATCTGTAGATCTGCGTAGCTATAAATATCCGTCCATGCGACTGTGCTGCTGCCTATGTACACAAGCGCATCGTTGCTCATGCTCTGTCACATTTTCGAGCTCTGACAGGTGTACTCTCTGATGTGTGCTGTTTGCCACACTTTCAGGCGAAAAGGACAAGCCGGTTCTGGACATCAGGGGAATGTTATGAATTTATTATGCGAGCCAGACGAGTGCTGTTGCTTTACCCGTCTTCACGAGCCTGTCGCTAGTCTGTTTTGAATTATTCATCTTTTTTTTATTTTATTTTCTTGGAAAACATTGATCACAGAATCAGGGATCAGCTCGCCTGCCTGACAGCACACTGTCACAGCCTCTTTCACCTATTTCAAAGGCAGCCCTGCCTGCTTCCTTTTGCCTCTGTCAGCCTATTGTATGCATCCATACTGTAGCTTTCCTTCAAAGAACTCCTCTGCATCTCACTTTTGTCCCACAATCAAATCCTTCACAACCAATCCCTCATCAGAACCACTTTCAGTTTATCTCTCGACTGTCTCAGTGTGAGGAAGGCAGCATCTGCATCCCAGAGTAAACAGTTTCAAAAGAGCCTGTGAATAATTTGTATGTCTGACTGTAGCTGTGGTTCAGTCTGTTTGCACGGATGAGGTTTTTTATCTTTTTTTCTTCTTCTTCTCCTTCTTTTTTTGGTGTGGCACAGTGTGTGCCTCTTACTCCATCCAGCATGCTGTTTCATCCCGGTACATCCGATGCTGAGTTCCTGTGTGATGCCAGAACAGATCTATGTTTAATGCGCAGGCAGGACCCAATTACTGGGTGCCCAAAGCTATGCCTAGAGACTTTAAAGAGGTCCCTTTGCATGGCAGACAAAAGGCCGCGATGCCGTAATCTGCCTCGGACTCGGTGAGATGGCGAGGCATGGTGATCTCCTTTAAGGACACTCATTGCTCATCCTTCACGCTTGTAACGTGGACAGTTGTTTGTTTGCTTTGGGGGTAAATCCCCCCCCCCCCAAAAGAGTTATTTGAGGTCTCTTTTTTGGTAACATGTATTTTTCACAGACTTAAAATCGGAGATGACTGTCTCCAGCCTGAACACCCCTTCACTTTGGTGCCTCTTCATCACTCTTTTCCTCGAGGCCTTTAGGGAGAGCAGCTGAGTCACTCTCTCCTCCCTCTCTTCATCCTCAATCTGCTATTGCTCCTCCTTCCTCCACCTTCCTTCTGATTTCTCTCACTAAGCCTTCATCACAGGTGCTGACAACCTGTGTCATTGTCGACGCCATAGAAAGCCTCATCTGAGAGCCTGTACATGTTTTTTTTTTGCATTTTTTTTTTGCAGAACTTATGTGTACCTTACAATTTCATTGTCAGTATGTAAGTGTTCAATTAGGTGCTCAGAGCTGTTCTATGGGCAACGGCAGCAGCAGCACAGTCAGTGACAGATTCTCTTTTGAGTTCAGATTTACAACAGAGAGATAAGAGAGTGTGGCTGTCAACCACACACACACACACACACACACACACACACACACAGAGTTGCAGTCCACGTTCCTCTGAAGTGCCTCACTTTTGACAAATCCATTTCTAAGGCTCTCTTTCTTCTGTGGCTCTGTCAGGATGTATAATCCCTCATCACCTTCCCTAAACCATTTCACATCTCTGCTTTTTGTTTTTATCTGTCACCTTGTAAAAAAAAAAAGAAAGAAAAAAAAACTAAAAAGAAGAAGCTCTTTTATTTCTATTTATAATTTCATCTTGCACGCTCTGCTGCTTTCCTGTGCTCAATAACTGCTTTTCTTTCCTCTCGTTTCTCCTCGTTTTCTTGACTGCTTTGTTTCGTTTCCCTCATTGGTCAGCGCCTTCTTCTCTTTCCTGCCACTTGACTTCTTGAGTCCTTTTATCAGGCAGCTTGCTGCCATATTAGTTAATCTCTCAGAAGACGTGGCACAGATACTGAACGTTCTGCTTCTTCTGCTTCAGCTCAAAGCTATAAACAAGAGTTTCTTTCCAGACTAAACATCCCCTCCTAGTGCGCACAAATCAAATAAAGGGATGAGCGAATAAATTTGGGATTTAACTTATGAATGATTATCTCCACAAGTTTTGTGCAGGGATTTGTGTGTTAGTGAAGCTTGAAGATTAATCAACAGTTAGCTGCTGTAAGACTTTGCGCCATGCAGATTCAGTGCCAGCGTCGATGCTCAAGATCCTCATAATTGCTTCCGAATTCTTACTGCAATTAGCGCTCTCGGATAATTACACCAAAATCCCAGACCACGCTATTCTCAAATTATTAGGCTCGGCGCAGCAGGAAGGAAGACATGCCACTCGCTCACAGCAACAAAAGGCACACAGTCGTTTTATTCGCTGCTGTTTTCATTCATGCGAAGACTGTAAATTGTGGGCAAAATAACGAGATTTAGTTAAAGTATTTTTTGTTTATCAGAATCAAAAACACACTTTCACCGAGGCTGCTTTTGACTGTCAGCCATCCCCACTTTGGCGCTCGCCATCGCCGTCTTAGCCGAAGTGAGATTAAAGCTGAGTGGAGGAGAGATGGGAAGGGGACCGGGCGGCGTGGCAGTTCCCATCGGCACGGGATTAGAGGGTGGGACTGCGAAGTAGGCCATACAAACAGGCTCAGCTGAAATATGGACAACAGGCCATAACATAGACAGAGCTGGATGGCCCAGTACATTTCATCAGCATGTCATTACGCTGTAATCCCGTTCAGGCCAGCGGCTATTCCCGCTGCATGTGTGTCAGACAGGGATAATTACTGGTCAGGAACACTTGTGGATATTTCTGCGTCATTTTCACCTTAATGTAGACTCACACTGATGTCAGATGTGCCCTATTTTATCAGGAAATGCGTCCTGGAGCAAAATCGCTTTGCTCGTGTCAAATATCTGAAAGAGAAGTGATCAATTCTAGCGTTTGTTTGCATTTAAGGGAACAAAGCACTGACGGATAACAGCTGTGGAGATGTCACCGGTCTTGGTGTATTTTTCTTTTTTAAAACAAGGCTAGCTGTCAACGCTCTGTTTCTGCAGCGCAGGTTTGTGTTGTATTCATTACTGAACGTAAGACGAGAGTGAGAGCTGGGTCTGCTCACTGCTATGGAATGAGCTGCGTAGAAATTCTTTACAGAAAAAGATATTAATATAGATGAGTGAACTCGTGGTTACTTCTGATAATCTCTCACATTCAATGGTCGACTCTGAGGAACGAGACGAGAAAGATATTCAGCTGTATTTTTGTTATTTAAATAGGCATATTTAGATGATCTTCCTCAATGTAGTGTGAAACGATAGCAACACTGAAAATATCCAAATTGGCAGAAACAGAAACTGAGATTGTGGATCCTTAATTTGAAGCAGATGTTAGTTATGAGCTGTTGATTTGGATGCTGATGACCTTTTATGACCTACCCTGCTGGAGCAGCAGCCTAATGAGACGCGTTACATGGAACAGCAACATCTTACAAAATATCAGTGACAACGATGAGCTGGTGCAGTTTAGAAACAGGGAGGTCAGGAATGCCAGACAGCGCTATCGTGGACACACAATGAAAAAAACTCCTGGTTGCAAATTATTGTTCACCTATGGTTTTAATGCCTTATTTCACATAAGCCATGTCAGCCTTATGACTAATCCGTAAAAATGCAATTAGGATATCTGCAAAGAGCTGACTAAGCACACGGTGCAGTGAGCTTACTCTGGAGGTAACCTAATATATCACATCTTGAAGTTATATTTACGCTGGGTCTGTCTTTGCGTTTTCCAATATCTTGTTACACTCCTGCTTCGATAGTCCCAAATAAAATGTAAATATATATAAAATAACATCATAGGAAGCAAGCTCAATGCCACTCTCATGTCTATATGCTAAATAAAACAGTAATGGCAGCAGTCTAGCCTGACTCAGCACAAACACGAGAAAAACAGATTATGTGGCTATAACCAATCTAGTAATAGGGATGGGTGTTATAGCCATAAAATTATTTATTATTATTATTATTTATATTTATTTAAATATATTTACATTTTATAGGAAATTTGCGATCGTGACACTTAAGATGATGAAAGTACAGTTATTGTCACTGATGACACACTACCTAATTTGAAGTGTGAATTTGGTGCCAGCAATAGGGACAGCTCAGTATAGAGTGGAGTAGAGTGGTTGCCCCCATGATCGGAAGGTCGGGGGTTTGAATCCACTGAACGGCTACCCTGAGGTACCTCTGAACACTGCTCCCCAGTTGCTGGATTGGTGGCTGCCCACTGCTTCACTGAGTGAATGGGTTAAATGCAGAGTAATTTTTCCATGGGCATCAATAAAGTGTACATTACTACTATTATTATTATTACAACATCAAGTATCCTTGGTGTTTACATTTTTACTGTAGCAATAACTAAATTAACCACCTTGTTACTCTTTGGGGCCTGCACATTACTGTCTTAACATTCACTTTTACTACCATGTTACTGCATCTGTAATTTGCATCTACCGTTTGATCTTCCTGTCATATGGAGTGCAACCAGTGAGCACTCAAGCAGTGCTTGACTGAGTCATTAGTTTAGTTTTGGGTTGCACATCACCAGCTGGCCTCCAGCTGGTGATGTGCCTTGTTGTACTCCACAGTGTGTTTTTGTTGTTTGCACCTCTACAAACATACATTTTGTTTGTATACTTTCTTTAAAAACATATTTTGCATTGTACTTTATTGATTAGAAGTTGTTGAAGTAGTCCTATGCTGACACTGCTCTCGCTCTCAGACATGTCCAGCGCGCACTATGGAACTTAAGCACAATGACATTCCAAAACAACACTTTTTTAGCACACAAAAATTTACGACAGTATTATCATGGCACAGGCACTATATGCTAACTAGTAGTTCACCACATCACATCTTTTAAAAGTCCTTCCTTCTTTTTCTCACTTCCACCGTGTCCTCCTCAGCATCAGGACCGTGTGATGTCAGAACTTTAGGGGGCCAGCCAACATCTCTGACAGCCAAAGTCACCTCCACAGTGTGCAGTAGGCTCAGTGTTGTCACTATGCAAACTGCGCATCTTTGAAGATGAGGACATGTCACTGAACTTCTGTATTCAAGGTGAAGCCTCGACACCACCTGAGTGTACCTGTTTTCAGAGTTTCGGCTTGTGAATTTGTTTCAACTTTTCCTAATCTCTATTAGGTAAAGCAGTGCTGAGTGTCTGGGGTCCACAAGCTGTCTGAGTGTCTGTCATGTGTCTGTCATCATCATCAATCATGCTGACTTGCTGTTGCTGTCTTCCAAAAATGTCAGCATCAAGCTGCTATAAGGATTTATGCATCTGTCCCACGAGTGAATTAAATCCTCAGCTCCAGTTATGCTCATGCGTTAGATACCTAATTTGAAAAGTGATGAATGATTCAATTTATTTCAAAGAGTTTATCACAGAAGCAGCTCAGGGAAAAGTGACTTTTTTTATATCATTGAAATAAACTCATTTTACCCTGCTGAGTTTACAAGGATAAAAGTGATGAAGCAGCTGTGACTTATGTTTTTACAATAACAAGGGATTAAATCATCTTTTTTTTAAATCAGAAAATACAAACCCGCAGAGAATTACAGTGTGATTTTGCAGTTCCTCTGAGTCCGATGTGTCCTCATCATGTGTTTTGGATGACTGCATTAAACCTGGAACCCGGAAAAAACTTGTGATTAAACATAATTTATCTAAATGATTTTACAGCAAAAGTTTTAGATATTTTTCATGAATGTTGGAGGAAACGTAAAGAGTCAAAGAAAAGTGAATATTGAACTTACCAACTACAAGTGTCTGCTTAAAATGTTTAAGCTTGTTCTGAAAATGTGCTACCAATTATTCCTTTCTCTCCCCCTCGGGGTTTAGTGTAGCAGTTTGACTCCTTTCTGGTCAGGAAAAGCTTGAACGCTCCAACTGGAGGGAAACTGGTGCCTCTGTGAGTGATGCTTGGGTGCTGTCTAATTAGGCTTTTGACAGTTCATATTAGACTGGCAGAGGCTCAGTCAGCTGCTCTCCTCTTGAAAGTTGCGGATGGATGGCTATAGGAGCTAACGCGGTGTGACTTGCAGCTATCGTCTCCGTCTGTCTCTCTGCTTGTAACAAGCGCGTCCCTCACCTGGGACGTTCAGCAACACAATGGCTGGTCTGCTTGATTCTGTCAGTGCCTTTCAGAGACGTCTCTTCTTGCTTTATTACACATATAGAACAATCTTCACCCCACTGTTGTTGAGTGATGAATTATGAATAGACTTTAATCCAGCTACACTGCTGCCCAGGTCTGAGGATTACTTTCAATTTGCACACCGCTCCCCTCGCCGCCTCGCACTGGTAGTCAGACTTCGTTTTCAAGGGACCTCCAGGGCCGTATTAGATTGCCATCTGAAACTCTAACCCAATCACATAAAAAGTTTAAGAAATTAATCTCCATTACAACTAATGCAACTAATTCACTAGTGGGTGAAAAAAATCTGGCTAGTCTTGAAGTAAGAAAACACAACATTGATCTCTGTCTAAGTGTGTGGCACTTGATGCTTCTCATAACACTACAGATGGAAAAATGGCAAATTAGTCTGTTGAAGTGTACAAATATAGAAACCACCTCTGCTTTGCTGAGTAATGTCCAGGTGTGCTACTCAGCAGTTAATATCTTGCTCCAGACAAGTCGTTACAAGCCAGTTTCAACTGACACAGTTCACAGATTTTTCATTTCCTAACTCAGACTCTCTTCACCAGTCCTGCAGCCCGGGCTAGTAGCAGCTGTCTGCTTAGCATCTACATTTATAAAATATGAACATTAGGCTGCCAACTAGCAAAGAACATTACTGTTTAGACAGCTAGCGACTAGCCGTGCACGTGTTCTGTGTATGCTGGATATAGTTACACAATATGCTCCTTATTTTCTACACAAGTGGCATCACTGCTTACACGACATCATTTCAGCCTTTCCGTCTGCAAGTAAGAGGGAGCTGCAGTGCGTATGTGACCCCTTTCAGATAGTTCTTGACTCCTGATCGTGCTTGTAATTGGCCCACTTGATGAGCAGGCGGCAGGCAGTGAAAGGGAAGTTGAGAGGACAGGGATCCTTTTAATGAATCCAATGAGAAGGACATGGAGAGCCTGCAGGCTTCAAGAAGGATTAAAGCAGGCGCCAGCAGTTTTTTCCCTTATGATGCTTCCACGAGTCTCTCAAACCAAAGGGGAAAAAGAAAAGTGTTGAAGTATGTTCGATTTACATCTTTTATAGACACCCCACGTTTGCCACAACTTGATTTCTAGCTGCTTTCTATTCAGCGTTTATGTTGTAAACAGGGTTGTTATAAAGGTCAGCATCCCTACACACTAGCCTTTTAAGATACAACTCACACACACTCCCCTGCAGATTGAGGACAGTGGCAGCGTGAGTGAATATGCATGCATGTCTGTTTTCGCATCTCTGTGCATTCGACCATTTTCGTGCGTAAATTGGAACACGCAAATCTCTGCGTGTGTGTATGTGAAGTGCAAAGAACTGCAAGCGTGTGATGTGTGATGCCAGCCTAAAATGCCCCATCTCTGCCTCTCGTCTCTGAATGTAGCAGGCAGTGTGAGAGCGACCGAGAGCTGAGCCAACTGGCATGGAAAGAGCCTGGATTGAAGTGATGGCTGGTGACACTGCAGACAGGCCAGCCAGTCAGAAAATAGATGCCAGCAGAGACACAGATCACACTCACCTCCACCTTCTAAGAACTTCTGGCTCTTGTCTCTTTGTCCTCTGTAAAAAACAACAAACCCAAAAACAGGCAATATAGATTATACAGCTTTAGTTTTGCATTTATGGGAGAAATGACCTCAAATTAAGGGTCACAGTTAAAGTCTGCTGCCAACAGAGTAGCTAGTAATAATTTGAGCTTGTGAATATTACTCTTATTAACCTTTGACCTCAAGTTTTATTCATGCACAGAAGGAAAAAAAACCCTCTTTCCTGAGGGACTGGAGTCTGCATCATGATTTATTACTGCTTACTTACTTTTTTTTATGGGATGACGGTCCTGAAATTACCCAGGATTTGTTTATTTCGCTGTGAGAATAGAGACCAAGTGATGAATTGTCACTGTTTGTACAAGTTTACAGGCGGAATCTGCTTTATGTGATTTAATTGGTAAAGAGGGGGAAAAAACCCCAGCAGTAATGCTTGGCGTTATATTGGCCCAGGTTCTCCATTTCACAGCATAATGGATACAAAAGAGAGCGTTATACAGTAATAGGTTGCATGTGTCATGCATACTAAACAGTCAAACTGGAGCAAATGACAACCAGCTATTTACTCTGAAGCTACAGAGAGACAGTGGATGTTTCCAAGTCATTACGTTTAGCATTTGATCAGGGAGCTTTCAAGGACATGAATCTCATAGTTAAATGGCCCGTGACGCCTTCAAACCGGATTGTCTTATTGTATCAACTTACTAGTAATTGCCAGACACAATCAGGGTGCTGACCAAATTCTACTCATGTATTTTTTTTAAAATGTAAAAACAGTCGTGAAAGATCTGGACAAGGACAAATTAACGTTTTTGTTCTCCTCGCTGAGCACAAACTGTTAGTCCTCCCAGTTCCCCCAATTATGTCTTCTCTTTCCTGGTGGTCTGTCACTTCTCATCCCTGCTGAAGTCGTGTAACTAGCCCGAGAGGCTGCTCCAGGAGGGGTACTGCTGGTTGACTGACACAGTCTGATCACCACGGCTTAAAGAGAGGTTGGCCATTTAATAGGCTAGCTGCCAGTGGCAGCCTGCCTATGTGGAAAGCAGGCCGAAAAGACAGACGGGTGACCGACTAGTGTCGCTCCACTGTGAAACCCATGTCTGTTGGTGGAGAACAGAAGCCAGAGGGGTTCCAGATGTCTCCATCATGTTTTTCAGTTGTGTTCATAATCACATGTTTGTCGATTAATAACACGATCACAGTTAGAAGAAGATTCAGACAATGGGAGGTTCATTTGTAGATTTTTAAGTAGACTGATATCATGTCTCAAGTTAAGCTAAGCCTGAATTTAAGTAAATTTGAGTTACTAAGCAGAGTTTTATTTGTATTTCAAATGATTATTATTTTTGTTTTTGTTTCCAGTTCATTAGTTTTCAGTATTTGTTTTAGTTTTTATTAATTATGAGGAGCACATTTTTTAGAATTTGTACAGTAATTGAGTAATTGTACACTTTTTGAAGGTATTCAGTGTTTTGTTGCTATAACAATGTTGATTGTTCAATAAACCTCAGCCAGCTTCATACAGTGTGTGTATGTGACCGTGGCAAAGCATGTCCCTCTGCATTACAGTGATGGCCTGTGGCCTCTCAGAGATTGGCATCGAATTTAATGTTCTTTGGAGCCACAGATCCCTTTGTGTTAAATCAAAGTGACTGTGCTCGGAGGGCTCAGATTGTGTGGGAGTGTTTGTGTAGGGACCCCAATATTTGTTTTAACCTTCAGCTGTGAACATGCCTCAATACAAAGTGATAAAATAGAAAACCGGGTCAGAGCCTGTCATGATAGTGTGTTTGTAAGGCATCGTGGCCCCCACCTGTTCTCTCATCTAAACTGAAAAACATCACAGAATGAAATCTCCTTCTGTGCAGTTTGAGGTATAATAAAATTAGAAAAAGATGCAAGTCCAATCAACTCTGAAGAAGCATTGTCCTCTGTAACGAATCTGAGTGAGGACCGGACAGTAACTCTGTGTTCTTCCAAGGACACAAAATAAAATATTGGAGATCCTTTTTTTGGCACCAAAATCCTCGTAAATGTCAGCTTCACGGTCTAAACACCTTTTGTTCTCACTGAATGACATGAAATGCATGTTCCATATCTGAATGTCGACAGATGCATCTTTGTCATGCAGACTTTTGAACATATCACACGATGTTTGACTAGTTATCATTATTAATTTCCTCTTTAATCATGCTAATAATAACAGATTTGTAGCGCTGTCCATTTTGTTCTATGGTACACTTTGTCCTTTTTTATGTAAATAAACAGCCAAAACTTTATTATTATGTGTCAGTAGACAAAGGAAATACAAAATGCTGTCATCTGTTTACTTAATACATGGACCGAAACGCTGGTTGCTATAAGGTATTTCTTTGAAACTAAGATGTATCATTAAAGTTTAAAACTCTTTTTATATCAGCTCAAGTATAAAACCAGTAACTGACCAATAATAATATTTTTGTTTCTCTATGTCTTTGGTTATGTAGCTATTTTAGCTCCAGGTAAGGTCAAAGTTTCCATGTCAGTGGGTCATGACCACGCAGCATAACGTCATCCATTATTTAGCTCCTGGTTGTAGAAGCCTTTACGTCCATAAGCCCTGAAACAGGTCTCTCTTATTAAAGATTCATGGCACACATTCTTAATCACCCCTTTGTGTCCTTCGGTTTCAACGTTCATGCTTTGCATAGAACAGAAATGAAATTTAAGAATCTCCCTGGAACCCATTATAATAATGAGAGTCTTTTTTGGCACCTTTAAACTAGTGTTTCAAATCAATCTGCATCCGATGCTGAGGTGTAATGGAAATATTCGACATAACCGATCAGTTTGTAATGCGGTGCCCGGGGATGAAATCGCTTTAAATAGCTGTTTGTGTACCATTTCTCTCATCCATTCCTCTTTTAGCCTCAGTGTCCACAGAAAGCCCGTGTGCTCGAACACGAAGAGGCGTTTACTCGCGTAAATAAACAGCAATTCTTCTTCCTAAGTTTGGAACTGCTTTTATATGAATGTCACAAATTCTCCACTCCAGCTTTTCTTCTTCGTCCTTGGCTGTGTCGGGTAGCGTGACCCTCCAGGTAACAATGATCCATCACTGTACTGCAAGGTGGAAGTTACAGGAACATTAGAGGGAACAAACAAGTCAGTCACATTTATCCCTGAGCTTGTTCTTGCTTTCCGAGTGTGTGTGAGTGCGTGTTTATTTGTGTGTTCCTTGGAACTTGCACTGCCATGGTCTTCAGGGTTTCCCTGCACAGACTGATGGACACTGACGAAGGCTTCCCTCAGTGTAAATGACTAATGTGTTTTCTCTGGAGGACACTTTCAGCACATACCACACACAGAGAGAGAGAGAGAGCTCTGCTTATATAAACCGTAATGAGTGGGCACGGTGAAAATCAGCGAGCGCAGCCATTTGAGGAGCTTTTGTGGATGTTATGCCTCGGCCTATGTGTCTTTCTGGAGGGTGCCTGCATACACCTACACACTCCAACACGCTTCCTGCTCATTTGTCAGCTGTGTCCTACACCTGCAGATAAGTCTGGCAGTCTCATCCTCTGCTCTGCTTCAGCTGGTTCTGATTCAGGGCCTTGCTGTAGGCAACACAAACACACACAGACTCTTCTTCTGCTGCAGCAAGAAGGACAATGTTTACATAATGCCAATCAGCTTAAGTTGCTAGTTTTCAAGCTCTGATTGCTTTTGTGTATAGAGAGACCAGGGAGGAGATGAGTCGGCAGTATAGGCAGTCAGTGAAATAAATCATGTAGTGGTTTCTGCAAGAAGAGGTGGTGGTGGGGTTGAGAAGTGGCAGAACATCTCAGCGAGCCTCCCCGCTGCTGTGGCCTCTGCCCACTCTAGTGTCTAATTATGGCGCTGTTGCTATCTAACCTGCATTTGGTTTTTTTCGAGCTAAAAGCCACACATCTCCTGCTACACCCCCACTCTCTGGGTATGTGCGATGTCTCCGATGGTAACTGGGCCGGAGTCAAAGAGCACATGAATTCCGGGTCGCCTGCTCCGCCATCTGCACTTTAGAGACTCAGAGCTCAGGCCTATGCTTCTCTTCATCTCTAGATGGGGGACATTGAGCAAACGGGGGGGGGGGGGGGGGGGGGGGGGGGGTTATTTACCACAGCTATGCAAACTAGAAGAAATCTGCATCACATTCTGAATTTTTAAAGTACAAAAATCATAAATCAAAACAACAAAGTCTATCAACAAAAGCAAAACAGGCATGATTAATAAGAGCTAATGGATTCGTGGACATAGACTAAAACAGTGTTTTCAGTGCTAACAACACGCTTATTATCATCCTGATATTTGGTAATTAGCACTAAACACATATTAGAGGTGAGCCTGCTGAGGGTCACATCCTGTGATCCACATATCTGGATCAAAATCAAAAAGTTCTTAAACTCCATCCTGTGGTGATGTGTTAGTAAGTTTTAAATCATTAATATTTGTTCAAAATGTTGTAAAACCCTTAAACATGCACCCGGAAAGACGACATACACCATCAGGATGTCAGACAGCTAGATACCGCACTATCAAATCTGAAACGTTTAATTATTTTAATTAAATTTGAGTTCGGTATGAAAATTAATTACGTGTGGGAATGAATCACCCTGAGAACTTAGGGGTCTTAGGAAGGTAGAAATGGAGACTCCAAAGCCAGTCAGCACATCTGTTTGCATCAGCAGCTCAAACACCAATAACAGGGTCGCTACCAAAGTCTCTTTAATTAAATTTTAATAACACCACATTCATTTTTGTCAGCTCCTGACTAAAGTCTGCTTAAAGCTGATTCCATCCCATTAAACAGACACGTCCTGAATATTGTAACGTGGCTCTTACGAGGCTGTGGTTAATTCATGTGTGCATTAGGGTGCTCCGAGTTCCCCCCAGAAAGTTTAATATTACATGTACCTTTGGTGCTCTTAAACATCAGAAATGATAGCTAGTTTCTAGAACTATTTTTTATTCAGAGCTTGGAGCCCTTCATTATTATTTCGATAGTACGGGCTAAATTAAGTTTTTTCTTTTTTCTTTTTGCATTTTCAAACAACACAGTGCAGAGCAGCACAGGATTATGCCATCGTCTGATTTTTACTTGCCTTCTGTATATTCCGCTTTCATGGCAGCACAGTTTGACTGTGTACTCATGCTTTTCATCTCCACAGGGACACTGACACATGTGTTGATCTTGCATAAGCAAACTGCTGGCATTTTTCAGGTAATTTTTAATCACAAATAACAGATCATTCCTACAGTTTCCCACATTCCTTTAAAAATATTCAAGTATTAGCTAAATTCAGATCCAGCTGGAGGAACACTCTGTGTCTGCCTCTTGAATTATCCATCATGTGCAAAATCGAATACAAATTGCACGCTTTTGTAAGCTTAGATGTCCAGAAATATAAAGTTGGTGCAGCTAACAGTGCAGTGTTCTCAGGAAAAAAAAAATTAGTCCATCCCCCATGCATTTAAACACTGAGGCAACTCTGGAGTAGAACATGACTTCAGGCAGTGAAGTTTTTTTTCTAATAGCATGTGCTAAATGTTGCCTGGCAACAAAAATAGTAAAACAAAAGACAACTGACCACTTGTCAGTGCTATGAATGTGTGCACATATTGCACAAGCAATGTGTGAATGTGACAGGCAGCTGTGATGGTGGTAAGTAACAGGAAATGGGACCTAAATGCACCTACACCAAGCAGGAAAGGGAAGGGGGGGGCAGAAAATTCTACAGGTATGAAGCAGAAAGGATGTCGTACACATCAGCAACAACACAGTATAATTGAGCTTAAAATACTTGATAATAATTAGCAATATTTATCAAAGAGCTAATGAGCAGTTTCTCTGTAAACAGGAACAGCCGCTAGGGGCGGGAAACTTACTGAAGCTATCTGGTGGACAGGTGCATTTGAGCTTGATATGAAAAACAGGAGACTGGGAAGGACAGCGTTTCAAGGATGGGTGGAGGGAGATGGTGCAGCTGTTGCCACGGCAACATTAAACACCTACAGTATTGTCCTTTGGAAGCTTTGCGGTTCATATCAGAGCTGCATATTGATTCTGTCTGCGAGGCGTAGCTGATGTATCTCAGCTTGTTGAACATCCTCTGACTTCACAGATGAGTGTTTACGTAACTGAACTTTACTGAGCATCTCACCGACAGCCTACGTATCCCATGGACCGAGTATTTTAAACCCTTCAGTTACTTTACTGACTCTAAAATAGTTAAAACTGGGACATGATCACGTTAGCACCACTGTTCACAAGTTTTTTTTTCTCTTCCTTTGGCGTCCGCTTCTGGAAGTCCTCCGTCCTCTTTAAAGTTTCTGTTTCACTAGTGTCGCTATTAATGACTCAAGCCAGTACAATAGTGATCAGTTTTACAACTTGGCTGGTGAGAAACCACAAAATGTTACTCTTTTTAAAAATTCAGGGTGAAGTGAGTTATGAGTTACGAGGAAGAGTTGCTGTCAGTCACAGCTTTGTAAAGAGAAGCCACTTTTTAGCCTGAGCAGCAGCTTCACTGTAGCTCGTGTCATTGAAATAGCCGAAGGTCAGCGGGGAACATAATAGTGCATAATCAGAGAGATGTGACACTGACTGTGCTCGGTGACTTTATATTTAAAACTTGTGGCATTACACAATTACTGCTATTAAAATAGAATCTTTTACATTATAATAGTACCTATAGAAAAAAATAGCCTGTGAGAGTAAGTTTGTATTAATAAAAGCAAACTTTTGTGTGTTTCCTGCTGTTCATTTACATGTGAGTGTAGTAGCTTTACCTCATTGGTTAACAATGATCTCCACCACTGAACAACCATGACAAAATTTCACTTTAGCCACAAAGCTAACCATTGCACCATCCTCATTATACGGAAGGTTCTTAAAAATAGAAAGCAGAGCTCCTTAGCAGCTGACAGGCATTTATTATCACCCAGCAGAAAACCATGCTAATACAGCCACAGTGTAAAGGCCATGCTGTCTGCCCCTAAGCTAGCTGACCTGACTGACACTCCTATAGGTCTGAGTACTAGTGCTGTGCAATACTGCAAATTTTGATATCGATCCCATACCAAGTAAATACAGAGCCATTATTGCAACTATCAATACTGATACTTTTAACTTATGAAGGCAGCTTATGTAAGAGCAGTGTGTTGTGACTTATGCAAATTTTAAACACATCTTAATGAAATAAACATGGGTTCTTTGGAGACCTGGAATGTAAATGTGCATGTCTCTATAGGGCTTTGTGTAGGTTCTGTTGTTTAAATGGGTTTTAGGCCATAACTAACATAGATGTCAACGTCAACACCTATATATATGTATCTATATATGTATCTATATATCTATATCTATCGATATATATATATATATATATATCTATATATCTATATCTATCGATATATATATATATATATATATATATATATATATATATATATATATATATATATATATATATATATATATATATATATATATGTATGTATATATATATATATATATATATATATATATATATGTATGTATATATATATATATATATATATATATATATATATATATATATATATATATATATATATATATATATATATATATATATATATGTACACACACACACAGTAGAGTGCACACTTCTCTATCCACCTGCTGTTGACTTATGGTGCATTCTCTGGCCAGGGGCCTCTGGGCTTATTAGTGAATGACTGCTACCAGATATGGGTTCGTAAAGCGTGGCTATGTGACTGACAGAGAAACTGGAGACATTTTAAAAGCAGAGGACTGAGGACAGTAGGACTCTAGGGAGGAAGTTTGTGGCTAATACTCTGTTGGTGAATACTGAAAGAAATATTTTTTTACTTTTGCAGACGAGGTGAGTTTTTACTATTTTGCCAGCATGACCGTGGGTCACACAGCCAAAACATGTCAGACCAACTAAAGACATGCTTGGCATGACATAAAGTCCTTGAAATCATGCAGACAAGTGCAGCAATTCAATTTAGAGCAATTCAATTATACATCATTATATGATGTATAATTTTTTTTTTCAAAAAAAAGCAGTTCCCTTCTCGTCAGCAATGGAAAGAATGAAATAGGAAATAGAAGCAGCCTTCAGTGAGTGCTTGCCAACTTAAAAAGTCATATTCTCTTAAGTTTTGTAAAGATCAGAGTCAAATATTGGACCATCAAATGAAGCAAGATGATTTGCATTACGTTAGCGGTGCTCTATTTTAAAACGGCATTGTTTATGTCTGTGCCTTGGGAACATCTGCTTTGCCAAGCGATTAAATCTCTTAATTCTTTGCCATTTTCTTGCTACCAAACCATCTGCTGCGATTTGTTTTCCATGCACAAAGTCTGAGCCACAATCTAAACACTACCCATGGGTGCAGCGAGAGTTCTTGCTCCAGTGTCTACTGAGCCTTGTTAGATCGCAGTCAACGACACAAAATTTCTGGGTCGACTGCAAAAGGCTATGTGTCAGGCTGTTTCGTGTGGGTGAGAGTGTGTGGGATGTTTGGTATATCGCTTTCTGTCACAGCGTCTTTGATGGTGGCTCTCGAAAAATCAGTGTCATTAAAACAATGTGCTCATTTAGCCCCGTCTCTTATCAGACCTTTCTATACACATTTTCAGGTGTATAACTGTATTTAGTGGCAGGTGGGGTATTGGGAATAATCATCTGTCAACTAAGATGCATTGTAAATTTTCCAAGAGGAAATAGGTATAAATAATAGGTATTGTTTAAATATGCAATTGATAGCGTGGCAAACTAAAGGTGGCTTTTGATCGTCTCTTAACACACAGTTAGCATCACAATCAGGTACTAAAACAAGGTGATATATGGAGTTACTTTCCATCCTACTTGTTAGTCTTTCACAGTGGGTTTATAAAGGATTGCCAATCGGCTGTCAAAGCATCAGGAGATAGAGACGTTGGGTGGGAGAGAGGGATTGTGCACGTGCATGTGTGTGTGTCATATGAAACCACTAGCAGATCAGCCTAGACAAGCTCCTCTCATGATAAGCCTCATGCCTCAGAGACTCATGCAGATGATGTGATGGGAGTTATACTGAAGCACCCAGTCGTGGCCTTCTTCTGCAGTGCGAGACAGTGTCGGGCTTGTACTCAAAGACTCTGGGGTGGATATACTGTGCTGTATGTCTATTGATTATTCAGTGTCGCTTTGATGTTTTAGTCACTCTGTTCACTTTCTTGTGTTTTCTTCTACAAAGCGTTAAGTATAGTTGTTAGTGTTCTGTTTCACAATATATACTTTATGTGTACCATTTCAGGTATTTGCTGTTAAAGACTTTTGAGAGCCCACAATTACTTTAGCTTTTCATGCATTTTAAGATTTCTCACACGGGGTGCTTTTAATACAATAGGTTCTCCATTTCCCCGTTTTCATTTACAATGCATGAGTTTCATACAGACAGGCTGGGGAGCAATATACCCTAACCATCATATATCAAATTGAGTCATGGCTATTAGGGTTTTTGTGCCACGGCAAGTGATTATAAAACCAGTAAGCTTACAATGCACAGTCGGCCATTGTAAGCCAAACTGTTTCAACTCAATGCCGAATCAGTCCTTCGAGGATTATCTTGGTGCTCTGGCTTTAATTTCACTGCTGTGTCGGGTCAATTAGAGTTTGTAATTGTAATTCCGCTCATTTAGAGTGTTTGATTGCTGCTGTTTAAAGAGAGCTGACGCTAATGAATTTCTCTCACTATATGTCTTTTTGTCTCCCCTCTCTTTCTGTTCTTGCCTTATTGGTTTTTTTCTGTCTAACTCTTTCTATCCCTCCTTCTCGTTTTGCAGGTGTCTGGCCCAGTGATTCGACCCCAGACAGGAGACGAAGGAAGAGGAAGAAAGGATGGCCACGAGGGCGAGCCTGGGTCAGGATGTAGGCTGGCTGCTGCCTTTCCTTTTCTTGTTACTAATGATCACAGTGTCACCTGCCCAAAGCCAAGGATGTCCCCAGCGCTGTGAGTGCATTGCTAAGCTCAAGACTGTGTCTTGTTATGGTAAACGCTTGTCTGCACTGCCGGATGGAATCCCACAGGACACCAAGATCCTGGACTTGAGTGGGAATAAACTGCGTTGGGTAGAACACGGAGACCTGCTTCCGTATTCACGTCTCGAAAAGCTAGACCTGAGTGAGAACATGATCAGTGTCCTGGAACCAAATGCTTTTTCTAGCCTTCAGAACCTTAAGTCGCTTTCACTGAGGGGTAACCAACTGAAGCTGGTCCCTATGGGAGCTTTCTCACGTCTCTCCAACCTAACTTCATTGGACCTTAGTGGGAATAAGATTGTAATTCTTTTGGACTTTACTTTCCAAGACTTGAGAAGTTTAAAGAACTTGGAGGTCGGTGACAATGATTTAGTTTATATCTCTAACAAGGCCTTTCTGGGTTTGGTGGGACTGAAGGAGCTGACAATTGAGAGATGTAACCTGACTTCAGTGTCCAGCCAGTCTTTGTCTTACCTGCATAACCTGGTGACTCTGCGGCTCCGCTACCTCAGTATCTCTGCCTTAGAGGACCAAAACTTCCGGAAGCTGGGAAACCTGAGGGGCCTGGAGATCGATCACTGGCCCTTTTTGGAGTACATCTCTCCCCACAGCCTGCAGGGTCTCAACTTGTCCTGGCTGTCTATCACGCACACCAACATCACCTCTGTGCCCACCTCTGCCCTGCGTAGTTTGGCTCACCTCACCAGCCTCAACCTATCTTACAACCCCATCACTGTGTTGGAGTCCTGGGCATTGCGGGATCTTGTAAGGCTGAGGGAGCTGCATCTAGTCAAAACCAACCTGGCAGTAGTGCAGCCCTATGCGCTCGGTGGTCTAAGGCAAATCCGCCTTCTTAACCTTTCCTCTAACAGCCTGGTGACCCTGGAGGAGGGAGCCTTTCAGTCTGTCAACACTCTGGAGACTCTGCGTTTGGATGGAAACCCTCTGGCCTGCGACTGCCGCTTGCTCTGGATCCTTCAGCGCAGGAAGACCCTGAACTTTGATGGTGCCTCCCCAGTGTGTATGACACCTGTTGAAGTGCAAGGACGTGCTCTCAATGCTTTCTCTGATTCAGCTCTCTTTGACCACTTTACTTGTCAAAAGCCCAAAATCCGCAACCGGAAACTGCAGCAGATATCTGCCCGCGAGGGACAGGTAGTGTCATTTATTTGCAGAGCAGAAGGTGAACCCACACCGGTGATATTCTGGATTTCTCCTCAGCGCCGCCGCATCACCACAAAGAGCAGCGGCCGCCTTACCGTGTTACCAGAAGGCACGCTAGAAATCCGCTATGCCCAGGTCACAGATAGTGGGACGTACATTTGCATAGCCAGCAATGCCGGTGGAAATGACACATATTTTGCCACACTTACAGTGAGTGGGCTGCCACTGGATGCAGCCCTCATGGCCAACCGCACCTACTATGCTGGGGATCTTAATGACACAAATCTGAATGATACCAGAGTCTTCTTGAAGTTTACTCTGGACCTCAAAACGATCCTCATATCTACAGCCATGGGCTGTATCATGTTTCTGGGGGTAGTGCTTTTCTGTTTCATTCTGCTGTTTGTGTGGAGTCGAGGGCGAGGACAGCACAAAAACAACTTCTCTGTAGAATATTCTTTTAGAAAAGTGGACGGGCCTGCAGCCAGTGGAGGACAAGGTGGAGCCCGGAAGTTCAACATGAAAATGATTTGATTTGTTTTAGTGTTCTCTCCTCAGTGCTGATTATAAGCACACATTAAAGTGGACTGCTGTGCTTGAAGAGCATCAACGTCAAATCTATCGGACATTTTATTCTTAGCGAGACCTGGATATATTTCTATAGCTCTTTCTTGTGTATTCACATTATTGTGCAAAGAAAAGCTATATTATCATCGAATATGTTTTAAACTCTTGAACAGACTGTTAAAAGACCAGTCGGCAAAGTCACATCTACACTATCTTAATGCTCCGACCAGCTCAGTTCTGCTTCCCTACGAGGAATTCTGCCCCGTTCATCTCAAAAGGAATACACCCTTCTCCTCCGTCTGCTCTGTCTACAAACCGGTGAATACATAATATTAGGGTGGTGCTCAATAAATGCCAAGGACATGCCAATATGTATTTTAGTAGTTCCAGCTATATACTGCATATTTAGACTTATTCACAGTCATAAGTTGAGCGCAACAATATATTTGCTCTGCTTGAAGACATTTTGCTGATGGTGGATTCGTACAGAATATATTACACTTAGAGTACACTCTGCAACACTGCCAATTCGACCGGAAAGCACCAAGTAATATCACTATCAGTCCAAAGGCACGGCAAAAAGAAGTTTCACATCAATAGTTACGGCTGGAAGTTGTTTAAAATAACATTCTACAGATTTTTAGCTACAGTGGGACCTGGTGCACAGTAATGTGGTGACAAATCAGCACATGCCAATACACGTTTGCTAGTCAGATTTCCCATTGTTGTTCAGTAAAGAACTTCAGCTTCCTCCTAATCTGCAAACATGTGTATAGAATTAAATGCATGTACAGAGTTGGCTTCTTACTTTGAATAACTTGTATTATTTGTAAAGGAAACACTCATAGGGGTGCATAAGATGTATTATATATTTTGTAATTACTGACCTTAAAGTTCTTGTGGTCGTTTATAGTACTGTTGAGTGATTAATAAGGTTTTAATGTTATGCTGTTATTAAAGTGTTAAAGTCCCATTCGGAATGACTCATAACAGTTCAGTTAGAAGCGTTTTTATTTTTATTTAGTTTCGACTGAAACACACAACCCACTCCCTGAGCTCACTCACTCAGCAAATCATGAAGGGCATTTGCATCAAGTTTCACTTCGTTTACCTATTTGTAGCTGTACAAATAACACGAAGGCTTGTCTGACCTGTGGCTGAAGAAACTCTAATTACGTTTGAGGCATTCAGTGTAAATGTTTTAAAATATATCTTTGCAAAACTCTAAATGACACCAGCCAAAGTCATTTGAGGAAAGCTTAATGATACAATCAACAACAAAAAGCTGCATGATAACTGTGACTAACATTGATGCCTAGATGCTGATAACAGAGGTCACCCGCATGCCGTTCTGCCCTCAAGCTCTATCTCATGATCTGTGGGTTTAGGGCTGGGACCCAATGTCATCATCACAAACCATTTATTTCTGTTTAGCTTTGACTGCTGATTTCTAACAGTGTTGTTCTGCTGCCCTCTGTTGACTAAGACGAGTATTGTACTTTTCACTATTTCTATAGTGCAAGCAGGGTTTTACTTAATATTAAGTAATTTTTTTCAATTTCTCAAAAGGCAAATGTGGAATTCAGCAATGGTCGACCTAAATCAGCGCTGGAATTAAAAATGAATTTATTGTTGCTCAACAGTATACCCTGCCTCTTCAAACACGCAAAACTGAGTCCTGTGTTTCAACAACATAGACACTGCACAACTAATTTTACAAACAAAGTTATTAATACTGAACTTTGAATACATTCGTGGACCGATCTCACATCAGTTAGCCTTCCTGTTTGTATTTTTCAATATGTAAACACTTTGGTTTCAGTTGTAATTTTCTTTTCCTCCCCCCGATCCCTCCTGTAAATATGGAAACCACTGTGTATGGAAATTGTGCTATACTGTTTTGTACTTTACTGTTTTATAAATAATGAAGTACACTGTTTATAAAGCATGTGATATTATCTGCTACAATCATGTCTTGTCCCTTGTTCCATTTTAATAGCAGCTGGCCAGCGAATCAGTCTGTATGGTGGTGGTCTCAGGAGTGTATCGATAGACCTGTGACCCCCTTTGAAATTTGTTTAGAAGATTTTGTGCTTTTATTTGCTTCTCTTTCCCCAGGAAGTGCTCATATTTTAATTTCAAAAGAAAGTTGCATCAGAAGGATTGATGTGCTATCAGCACCACAAGTAAAGATATAGAGCTCAGCAGAAAGCATTCTTGTCCGGACTTGATGAATGAGTAAGCATGATATACTGTCTGGGGAGGGTTATTACTGTTCATTTTCTATGCATTCATCAAAAGTTACAAAAAATAAATTCATTTTTGTGAGCAGATAAAGTCAACTCTGCATTCACACTTTCAGATGTGTCTGTTGTGGGCTTTCAAGATTGTAACTGCTTAATCGTGTGGGTATGATGACTTAATCCATGGCAGTGAGTTTAATATGAAACAAAATCAAGCCCTGTTAGTGTTCACTGGGTAAATGAATTCATTTTGTACTGATATGACCAGTTATGTGACTGATAACTGGTCATATAAATGACACATAAAGTTCTCAGCATTTTACCACTCAGTATACAGCTTCATACTCATTAAGAGTCCCATCCATTTTCTTCTTCTTATACAGTTCAGGGTCATGGAGTGTAGGGATCAGGGGCTGAGAGGCATGGTACACCCTGAATAGAAAGCTAATCTGTTGGAGGGTTGAGAAAGAGACAGTCTCATATTCACATCTGCAGCCAATTTAGAATCACAGGTTAGCCTAGCCTGTGCATGTTTTTGGACTGTGGGAGGAAGCCGCAATGTTTGGAGAGTACCCACGTAGGCACGGGTGAGAACACTGAAACTCCACACAGGACCTTGTGAGGCAACAGTGTGAACCACTGCCCCATTAAAATCCCCGTGCATTAAAAGTTTGTTTGAGTTATTTAGTTAAATTGCTTCCTCATCCAGCAATATTTTAACATTGAATTTCAATGTTACATTATTTATTTCTATAGTACCAAATCAGAAGAACAGCTGTCTCAAGTTGCTTTATATTGTAAGGCGAAGACCCTACAGTAAGACAGAGAAAACCCCAACAAACAGACAAACCCCTATATATATGTAAGCACTTGGTGACAGTGGGAATGAAAAATACCTTTTTAACAGGAAAAACTCTGGGCATAACCAGGCTCAGGGAGGGGCGGCCATCTGCTGAGACCGGTTGGGAGGAAAGGAGCCAGAGATTAATATTAAATAAAGAATAAATGCAGAGAGGTGTATAAACACATGGTGAGTGAAAAAGAAACACTCAGTGCATCATGGGAATTCCCCAGCAACCTAGACCTACTGCAGCATAACTAAGGGTCACCTGATCCAGTCCTAACTATATGCTTTAGCAAAAGGAAAATTTTAAGCCTAATCTTGAAAGTAGAGATAGTGTCTGTCTCCTGAATCCAAACTGGAAGCTGGTTCCACAGAAGAGGGGCATGAAAACTGAAGGCTCTGCCTCCCGTTCTACTTTTAAATACTGTAGGAACAACAAGTATATTTATAAATTTGATTTTAACACGTTTATGTTCAAGACCTTTGGCATCATTGCTAGTCTGGAAGCCATGAGGGTTTCAGTATTTAAATTACACTGATGTCACGTGGAAAGCTGAAGCCTGCAGTACACATATACTAAAACTTTCAGTGATGTAAGACGCATTTTGCTTTTACTCATAGGTCTGTATTATTTTCTATCGAATTTTCCTCCTTTTTAAAAAATAGGGTCTCAAAATATATCTGGAGTTCATCTGTAAAAAGAACAACAACAACAAAACTATAGATTTTATGTTTTATAAGGGTGATCAAATAGGTCATATGATCCCACATTTGCAAATGTGTTGACAAAAACACGCCACACGTTTACTGCCCCTTAGCCCAGAGGTGAGCATTACCTTTCAAAAGCTTTTCCCATAAACATGAGTCCAAAATCACCCACAGGTATTTATCATAATCGCACCATGTTTGTGCCCCCAACTGTTGAAACCACTCAAACCACCACAAAATGTTTGAAAATGTGCAGAGAAGAGAAACGTTCCTCAGAACTAGACGTATAAGCAATTTACCCCCAATGCATATCAGACATATCCATTCCCTAGATGGGGGGGTGGGGGGGGGGGGGGGTCATTCACACTTTAAGAATTTTTCTGTGTTTACCAGTCTAACACTTGGCCATTTATCAAGAATACAGACTAGAATGACTCATCTCGCCTTATAAGGTTTTTTCATACCTCTGAAGGCACATGTGAAAGTGAATGGTTTTTGCACCTACAATGACTCTACAATGAGTCACCTCTGATCGTTACGTTCTTGTTAAATTTTGATCATCACATCTCATCCATTTTTATACTAGGAATGAGAATACCTTTACCGCTCATCTGTGTCACACGTGTGGAAGCCTGTGCATTTGTTATGACTGTCCCCTCTTTCTCTCAGGTCTTTCTAGTGATGTCTCACCTATATACACCTCTTAGCCTGACACAGGGGAAGATATCTGAAAAAAGTGACCACGAACAAGAATTTTGGTAGTTTATAAAATTTTTTTTTCTTGTTTAGATATCGAGTAGCTGATTATGTAGGTACTGTATGTATAAGAAAGGGCTTATTGATAATTTGCTTTTGCTTCAAGACACCTGCTGCAATTGAATCAATAGCGTTCTGCGAATAGATAAAAACAGGCTTCCATGTTAAATATTATTTTGCTATTTACAGTTAAGATAGGATTTTAACAAAACCTTGTAGAAATTGAATCTTAAATTGTTAAATTTCCTTTGAAAACAAATTATTGTGACAGTTTTTTTTCATTTGTAACTTCAAAGTAATATACCTGAAACTCCGCCTTTGCTGAGCACTGACTGTGGCTACCTATGCAGATTTCGGGGGTCTCTGAAGAGACATAACGAACATGTCAGATGTGTCATCACCTGCTTTAGATGCCAGAATTAGTGTGAAATGGCATCATTACTCAGTTGGGTCTGCCTTGCATTTATACCATTTATTAATTTATTTGGAGTAGACAAAAGTGGCAAAATACAGAGCGTGTTAAAACCCTGCCCTGAACTACCTTCTTCATTTGGCTGCCAGAGGAAATGATGTCAGAATGCACTTTAACACAGAGATACCCAGCTTCTGCTTCAGCGAGGTTATTTCCATCCGTACCATGGGAACAAGTATGAAGTAGCTGAAATGATGTAACACAGTGGGTGCGTGCGTGTGTGTGTGTGTGTGTGGTAATCACACGTTTTTTTGCTACCATGTTGTTGAGGTGTGGTGGTCTAAATGGGAATGCAGTGGTTAGCAGTTGTTAAAAAAAACAATTCACCTGCTACGACATGTGCGCCGCTTTTCATTTGCTTGCAGCACTTCTGATAAGCTCTTCAAAAAGCACACCTGCACTATGCACCTGTCAATTTGTGCTTAATAAATATGTATTTGCATTCATTATCCAAATCCTGTGCCCCGCAAAACGTTTCAAAGGTTGCATTTCACACAAGTTTAAGGCAAGATCTTACATCTGAATCATTAGTTTGAACAAAGACTGCTGATGTACAGTGTCTCCTGCCACAGCTGCTCGTTGGTGACGGTGAGGGTGAAAAAGAGGAAAGTAACAATTTGCAAGCGCAGGTTCTAGTTTAAGTAGAGAACAAATGCAGGGCAGCTAAACTGAGCCTAGTTTCTTGCTTCAAAACCCCCAAACCTTCACACATGTTCTGATAAAGAGTTTCTCAAAAGTTTAATGGATTACTGTTGATTACCGAGCTAGCATATGACTGAGAGTTGAACAAGAAAAGTGTGCAAATCAGTACTAGTTAGTGTTTGCAATGTGTCATCTCAGAGTGGTGATTTGTCTTGGTAATTGTCATTTTTGTACTGGTTTAGATTTTAACTAGTAGTGAGATGACATTTATTGACACCTGTGTCTGTCAGTGTTATGATGATTTAGTTTGCTACTGTGACTGGAATAAAAAGTCTACGATCAAGTTCAAACAGTTCAAATTGTTTTCAGTTATATCACAACATAAAGTGGTTAAAGTAGTTGTAGATCAGCACGCTCTTCACACCAGCAGGTTGCACAAAGAATTACCAGCAACCACCGATGGCTGCATGTCGAAAACTGTGGTTCTAATATGAATAATACAGAAATAAATCAATAAAGGAAACACAGAAATACACCCTGAGATGCAAATAAAAGAACACACTTAGATGCATATCATTCATATTGTAGTCATACTACAAAAACAACATAGGTGAAACATTTCCAATGTGTTTTGAAAAATATGTATTCATTTCCAGAAATTTAGAACTGTGACGCCAAAAGACTGAGGGAAAGTTGTGTAATACTTCAAAAAATCCACTGGAATATCTCACTACTAACTGAAGTTAACTGTCAGTGTCAGAGAGATGGAGTTTCTGAGAACTAAAAGGATTTCCCCATGCTGCAAAAACACTGTGTGGGCATGAGTTCAGCAATGTATGACAAGGCCTTGTCAACATAAAATTGGTGAATTTATCATCTATGATGCTTAAACGACTCAAAGATTCTAGAAAAGCCTCTGAACACAATAGACAAGGTCAAAAACCAATAAAGGAAAAGATATGTGTGTATAACATGACACGACTAACTGATTCTGTACCACACGGGCTCAGGAACGTGAATCATCTGACCAAAGAACAACTTTCCACTGAAGCCCACCCGTAGTTCTGGTCCAGAGAAGACAGCAGCGTTTCTGGAAGTGTTCACGAGCCTGTGCACTCATTCAGAATGACAGAATCATCCTTGTTTTTATGTAGTGCTGCACAAGGGACCAAATATGACAGTCATCCAGTGCAGACTTTCAGCCGTGTGCCTCCTGCACAGAGATTTCTCTAGATTCTCAGAATCGTTTGAAGATGTTATGTACTATAGATAATCAGATATTCATTATCTTAGCTGTAAAATTTCACTTAGAATTTGTACATAGAGGAACATCCCTCTAAAATAGTTCTGTTTTTTTTCCAGATTGCTAAACTTTTGCCGATCTTTATACCCAATCATGCTGTTGACCTGCTGCCACTTAAAATAAATAGCTGCAAAATGTTCATCCAGTTTTCTTTTCCACTTACTTTTCTATTTTTTTTAATATATATATTTTTAGTTAGATATGAAGTTGAAATGATGGTTGCTTTTCCGGCATTGTTTTACTTTTAGGCTACAGTCTAATAGTAGTCTTTTAAAAGTCTTACTTTTAAAAAATAATAAAAATGTAACATACACAAATATGAAGACCAAAAGCCATTTTCTCTAAATGTATTTCAGGCTATAAATATGGTATCACTGACTGCAGGATCAGCACCTAAATGTGAGACTCAAAATTTAGGCTAAAGAACAAATAAAGATAAATAAGGTCGAATGCAGAGAATATAAAAATCCAAAATGGGGTAACTAAGCAGGAACACACAATGGCACATTGGCAGACACCCGGAAGAAGGAAAAAGGGAAACTGAGGCTGCGCATAAACACAAAGTAATCAAGAAAAGTACAAGCAGCAGGGTAACAACGCACAGCTGAAACAAATTAAGACAATAACAAGGAAAGACAAACCAACGGTGAGGCACAAGAGGCAAATAACTAACAGAAGAAAACAGGAAGTCACTAAAAGGGGAATCACATAACATACAAGAGGGTACTAAACACAAGGAGTCGAACATTAATAAAACTCCAGTCCAACGAAATTACTAAACAAGACACAAAATGTCAAACAGAAGCTAAACCGAAGAGCATAAATTAATCTACAGACAAATGGAAACTAATAGGCAACAAATATCAGCCAACTACAGAGTATGCTTATAAAATATAGCCTACAGCATTTCAGTATGTCTCTGCTAATTTTATATGCAGTGGTTCTGTACATGATAATTATAGAAGTTACTAAATAGAAAATAAACAGTGTCTGCTCTTTATGTTTGAGAGGCATGAAGTCTCACAGGAGCCCGTCTGGCACTGAATTAAAAACAAACAAACAATATAATCCAGATATTATTTTGCACTGTTTTTATATGTAGTAGTATTTCAGTATGCCTGTGATGACAGTGTGCAAATGGAAAATTCTGGGCCTTTGAAGAGTTATTGTGTTGGACCAGTCTAGTGATAATATACTGATTACTACATTGATATGTAACCAGTACAGAGAGGAGAAATAATTATGATTCATTCATTGCTCATTATTCTTTTCAAAAGATCAAACTGTCATACAGCAACCAGATCTCTGTTTAGAGCACTTGCTCTGGCTTGGCTGACCCAGCGAGGCTGTGATTGAGGTCACAGCTCGGACTTTGTCTGCAGTTGTGGTGACGCGTATGATACTATATGTTGCTTTACTGTAACTAGCTTGCTTTCATTTGATGTGACTGAAGTCACCAATATATCTCAATCAGGGTTTCACCAAATATAAACTTAGGCCACCCCCACCTCCCTCCAGCCCTTGAAATTGAACTTGCTGTTCTGGTCCCTTGACCACTATAGCAGTGCAGCTTTGCTGTAATAGTTTTGTGTTCATACAAAACTATTTTTAGAAAGCCAAGTTTTATTTAGTGTTTTTTCTGATCACTTCAATGTCACCACTACAAAAAAGAAAACAATATATCATAAACTACAGTCTTAATAACAGAGACGCATAAATCTCGTAGATCAGAACCACTGGTGGTCAGCTAAAACATAATCCTGGCTGTGTGTAACCCAGAGGTAAAACAAAGTTATTTAGGAAAAAAAACCCTCCAGTGCTTTTTTAAAATTTTTATTTATTTTTTTATCTAATGTCCACAAATGCTTAAATAGCACCACGAGTACTTCGGCAGCTTTAAAAACCTGTAAGTGCATCTCACTCTGAAATTACCACATTTTCTCTGTTGTAACTACATGGAAGTTTTGTTTAGCCACCAGGTCAGTAGCTTCATGCGCTGCTTAAGCTCACTGGGATGAGTCGGCGACCACAATGCCGTATGGCTGAGAGCGCGTAAAAATAATTTACCGCATGCCTCCCCCTCTCTTTCTCTCCACTGTTCCTATTTGAAAAAGGCTAAAAAAAATAGCTTATAGCTTGCTAGCTGTCCGTCAGACTCCTGTAGGCTGTACTCTTGATGAGAAATATAACCCAGCTAATAGCTTCAGAGGAATAACAGCTGCCTGTTATTTCAGTTGGATGTCTGCTGATAACAAAGTTAGGCGTTACCCGTGAGAGACAATTATGACAAATAAGAAGCAAGCAAACAGGTGGGATTTCTATTGCTCACTCTTTATTGAATGCAAATTGTTTCTCAACATAGTCCAAGTTCCAATTTACTTTTGCTTATCTGATGTTGCTTCGTAAATGATGTTAAATAGCTGGTTAAGTTATTGTAAAGTAGTGTGATATTATAAAAAGAGTTCATCTGCAGTCAGCTGCTGTCTTTCTGTTGACACTGAATGTTTCTTTGAGTTTGTCTTTGAGCCACTGGGACTGGCTGCCTGCCTGGCCAGCAGCACTGTCAGGCAATGAGCCAGCAACCTGCTACAGCCCGGGCGGCTGGCTGCTGACTCAAAAACACACTGAAACACAAGCCAAATCCAAGAAAGGGGTCACAGCTACTGTTTTTGTAAATCCTATGCAATAGTTCTGTTTTTATCTCTATGAGGTTAGACTGTCACACTTTATTAGCAAAGCCCCAAAAACCTTAAGCATGGACACAGAGGCCCAGGGGTGGGCAATCTTCATGGTTAGAAGTCAGAGAAGTGTTTTTCATCTTTGTGAGCACTGTGTCAAAGAATAAAGCAAAGACTTTGTTCAAAATGCTGTTATTCATCTGTTTTAATCAATTTTATGTGTAAAAATATTAAAAACAATGTCAGGGTTCTGAAGGTTAATGGAACAATAAAAACAAATTGTGGGCACAGTATGGAAGAACATGACTACATCTGCTCACACGGCAAAACAGATCATTTTCATACTTCACTCTTTCCGTTTGGAGGCAGACTGCGGCCTACAGTTTGTAAAGGCAGTGTGTGATACGATGACAGAGAAGTTTAATTGTAAATTCTGCATTAACATCGTCAGTCGCATTAACACCAGTGAAACATCGTGACACCGGACACACATCTGTAGCTCAGTCACAGTTTTGCATAAAATTAACAGATTTCTGAAGTGAGAGTGGTGGGCAAAGGTGAGCGTGTGTTGTTATCGTCACTGACCCACATGTGGCTACCCGCCCAATTCTGTGTGCATTTTATTCTTTGTATACTTTCTCAGGAAAGTACCAAACGGCGAACTGCACAAACACCACAGCATCGTGTTCTGTGAAGTTAAACAGCATGAATGGACTGTATGGAAAAAATTGTACTCCCTACTTTAGAATGTTCTTTATGTGGCTGCAATGGGAATGGTCAGCAACTTAGAGCTGACAGCTGGTTCTGTAGGAACAAAAAGTGGAGAGGGGGGAGGTTTGCATGCTGCGCACCTTTGAAAAGTTCTCATTTTGAAAGGGCTGCGCACCTTGAGCCGTTAGTTCCCAGCAATGACGTTACATCGTCAGCAGGCATGTATGACAGTACTGAAAAAGAAATAACACATTTGTTTCTTGGTTGATGAAGCTGTACGCTAGATTCGTCCTTCTGTGTTTCACAGTCAGTCAGACATGTATTGTCTTTGTGGAGAATGGGCTCTGCCTCCTCTGGCGATGATTTTATGAGGCGGAGGTGGGCAAGACATGGACAGCAGCCCTGGAACCTGCTGCTCCTCCTCTTCATCTGAGGGGGTTCTTGTTGCGATGGGCTTCAGTAGGGAACCTATGGGATGAGGGGAATGGGTTGGCAGGAGATTTCGAGGAAGGACAAGGGGCGTGAGGATGCCAGAGCCGCTAGTAGCTGGTCTGTTGAAATACGAATAGCCTCTCATCGTATGAAGGGCGTATGCAGGGATCAGAAAGGGGTTAGAAGGCTGGTGACTGGGCAGGACAGAAGAGTCTCTGCCACCCCAGTAGTAGTTTCTCTGCAGGGATTGTTGGTGGGTGCTGGTGGTGCTTACAGGCTGGCTGCTGCTGTTGAAATGGCATTGCAGTGGATTACTTTGTTGGCCTGTGTACGCTGCAGGGTGAACCAAGCCAAAGTGAAGCTTGATGGCCATTAACTCAGCACTGAGCCTGGCGTTTTCTTCTTTCAGAGCCATGAGATGAGTCTCCAGCACATAGTCATTCATCCTTCTCTTCTCCCGTGACCGCTTGGCAGCTTCGTTGTTCTTGCGACGTTTCTCCCAGTAGAGCGCATCCTTCTTTTCTTCAGGTATGAACTCCCTCTTGCGACGGGGTCCTTTACGTACCAGATCGTTTTCCACGTGTAAAACATGGTTTTCTTGGCCCCCATGAAAAGCTAGCGATAGGGACTCCATGCTAAATGAAGAGTGAGTCACAACAGAGACCTGAAATCGAGTAGAGGAGAGCAGTTAGTGGAGCTGAAGCGAGCAGCTGAGTAAGCAATGAGTTCTTTATCAGGAAACTAATCTGCAGTTTTTTAATGAATAATGAGACAAATTTTAATGAACTGTCAATGTGACCCCGCTCTACACTCCTACAAAGGTTGGTCAGAATTCAATAAAAACGTTTTGAGATATCACGTTTACAGAATGACGCACGTGCAAACGCTACCAAAAACGTCCTTGGTGGAGGTAATTATAGATATAGCTTTACATTAAACAAACAGGAACCACAAAATATTTATGCTTTGGGGTTCTTTTCAAATAACATGATGATTTCCATTATCCTTACAGCTGTACTGTGCGCTGTCAACATATAGAAAGTACTGTGTGAAGATTTAAAATATGTCACATTTGACCTCGGACCACTCCTTCAAGGTCAATAGATAAGTCAACGTGATAATAATGTTGCGTAGAGCTATTTAAAACGGTTTCTAATTACCGTTGTTTATATTGACAGCATAAGGGAATATAAGAAATGATATAGGGGGATTCTAAATATTACTTTGGACTTCTGACCTCTTCTTCAAGGTCAAACTTCAGTAAAATGTATTATGTTTATAACTATGTTTAAAATTCTGCTGCTTCTGTTTGTCCTGACAACATTTAGGAGATGATTGTGGTATTTGAGGATTCTGAGTGTCGCATTATAGTTTGCATCCAAATATCACGTCACATTTGACCTCTGATCTCACTTTTAATTTCATATCTGCCTTTCTTTCAAGATGATCCTCAAATGTGTTAAATATTTAAAGAAAGTATCGTCAAGAGAGAGAATGAGCTCATCAGAGATATACTGCAGAATATAGTTAGTTATTTACAAATCAGTACCCATTATCCATTACGTGTTTTAAAAGCATTTTAAAGGAACAAAGAAAACAAGGTGAACATACACAAAATGCAATCCTATTCCCTTAAAAGGAAGTCGCGCACACAGAGCGAGCTGCCTCGGTGAAGGTTTGAACGCTCTGAGTGATTCTTGTCATTACACACATTTATAATCTGAATATGTCTTACATTTGGATTCTTATACTTACGGATGCCGTTTCAGGGTCTGGTTAAAGACAACAGCAGGCACTTCTCCATATTTTTGTCATATTGTTAGGGCAAGCTGTTTAATCGCACTACTGAGAAAACAGATTAGCCGATGATGACAACGGGATGCTGTTGCAGTGCTAGTCCCTAATCTTATAATGTGTTGAGTAATAGAGGCACATATACTTTGTGTATTTTCAACTTTATGTTTGTTCTTCCTGCTTTAAGCATATAAATGGCTAATGTTCAGATATAAAGGGCTTTTTTAAAAAAAGGATATAATTGTATAAAATACTGCACGTGACTGCAGAGCCTGTCCATCTATGGCAGACCAATTTCATGCCATTATGTTTTTTTTCCTCTCCAAAAATATTTAGAGGCTATTACAGTTCAATACTTTATTACACTCTGTCTAGCACCTCGAGACCCACAACCCCCCTTCCTGAACTAGCCTCACCACCTACCTGTCTCAATATGAAACATATGAAAATAATAAGGCTGGAAACAATACATAGAATGGCAAGATTGTGGCTTCGTGTGTTAGCTCCATATTCCATACTGAGTCATCGGTGTGCTTTGTCTGCATCATGGCTGATGAGGAGCCAAATTAGAAGAGTTTGCATTTGTGATTTTACAGATCTGTGTTGTCAAAACCAAATAAAAATAGTCGTCAAGCCTTTCTCTTTTTACTTTTATATCTGTGAAACCAAATAAAACGCTTCTTAACGGAAACTTTTCACGCGAGGTTTTATGCGACCGAGAAGATGCTGTCGCACCAAGCGGCTTTTAGTTCAGCTGAGGTGACCTAAGCTCGGCGTATGCAAATTACGCATAGGTATCTTTAGTTAACGTGAAGTCAAACAATGCTTCATGTTTCTCACTTTGTCTCCCCCTCATCTTCCTCTTTGATCGCCTTGTCCTTCTAGTCGCTGCTTCCCCTCTCCAGCACTTTCATCTTTGTGCATCACTTTGTTGTGTGAACAAACGTGCAGCCAGTAAGAGTTTGTCCATTTTGCTGTACATGTACCTCGAATCCTTCTTTAAATGAACAGAATAGGAGGAATACTGACTGCTGCTAATGAATTCTCTTTTATTCACGTGGGTTTGTGGGTGGTTTTTATGGGAAGCTGTGCAAGATGGGTGAACAATGTGTTAAAAACCACAGCCAGCCTCCTGTACGTGCAATCAGAAACACACATAGACTCATACATGCTAGGCTTACACTTATCTCTTTTAACTCATTGATGTTTCATTCACACCTTATTCTTGCTCACAATATAATACCTGATAAGTGTTTTTTTTAATCAGACACTGCACGGTACTTTATGATAGTAGTCAATTGTGACACCTCATAGAAGAGCTGCAAAAAAAGCTGTCACTCAGGATGTCACACATATAGCATGCTCTTAAATGCAAACAATAACTTCGCAGCTTATTACTTACCGTGCAATGCCCTGCAAGGCTGTAGAATGGCCTTTTTTATTTCAGTTGTACAAAATGAAAGTACTTTCTTAGCATGTCGAGTGACCGTACAGTCAGACTTTGCCAGAGGCAACAAAACTGTAGTTTCAAAGAGGCCATGTACTGTGTGTGTAGTGGTGAGAGTACACATTGGTTAAAAATATTCAAACCTTTGCCCAGAGAAACCCCGTGTGTTTCTGTGTGAGAACGTGCACACCTGCAAACTGGTGTCTGACACAAAAACTAAGAGTTGTACATTAAAAAAAAAAAAAAAGCAACAGCAGGAAGAGAGAAAACAATAATCACAAAGGAAGACACAGACAAAGAGAAAATAAAAAAAGAGAGGGTTCCTGAGTGAAATCTCTCTTGAGGCCAACCCCGCTCACTACTCTGCTGCACATTTGCACCTGTTTCTTATCGACTAATTATAGCCCGCCTGCTTTTTAGTAAGGAACTCTCAGACTTCTTCTTTTGGTGTCTATCCGTTTTCTCACACTCTAACATCTGTTGTTGTGTTGCTCTGTACCCTGCCAAGCTTTGTTAAAATAAGTACTCATAGGAAAAGTTGGTCAGTCCATATTCTGTGGCTTTCCACCTCAATGTACTCTATTCACATCACCTTGAAACTGCCATTAGTGTGAAAGAATTCCCTGTTGGGTGAATAAAGAATTCGCCTCCGTTCTTGCTTTTAACCGTCTTGTAATGCAATGCATTTCTTGAAGAGCAGATAAAATACAAACTACCATCCTCACAATGCTTTGCATGCAGTAAACATCAGGCGTTCTGCCTTTTTTCTAATTTTCCTGACTTTACGTGAAAAATATTATTTCCTCATTGTTTTGTCAGCCATACCGACATAAACATTTTATTATTCAAGTGTCACAAATTATGATTCGTATCACAAAATAGACATTTAGCTTCATGACTGACTATAGAATTTGCATAAATGTGTTAGACTTGTGATCGCACTACTATTTAAAACCTTTTGGATTTATACTTGAAGTCTTCTGGTTGCTCATAGCGAGCGTTACTAGCAACGCTGCTACCAAAGTGCTTGACCTTTATTTACTTGTGAGTGGACAGTGAACCTTCACTTACTAGTAAAGTCATTTTATGCTTTCATAAAACAAACTTTCACTTTCTGCAAACTTGTGATGTTTGCAGCTCCAATCAAACTCAGGCTTCATACGGGCGAAATGTCCCAACTATATCATGCGTAAAATATTACTAAGTGTCCAAGACGCGGGTATCGTCATTGCAGTAAATATAATTTTATTAAAAATGTTCAGCTTTGGGTGAGACCGCTTCTTAGTCTGAGAAGTATGCACAATGATGGATTGGTAACTTATGAATTAATAAATGTTTAAAAACTCTCATTTTCTCACATCTACAGCACAGCGCAGCATCTAAGAGCGGGCCAAGACATTTTCCTCCACATCACGGTCGAATTGATTGGATCAGAAGCGATTCATTTGTGACATTGTTTTTGAGAACATCACGATTAGTTGTCCCGTTTTTTAAGACTTCAGTTTGATATGGATTTGCTAAAATTGCACAAAGTATCCAGTTTCGCCTTCCCTCGCAATGGTAAAGAATCCCTCCAAAAATGGGGATCTGCATGCGGGGCTAGCTCGGCTTCAAAAGTCAACAATCTCTGAGTTGGGCCGAGCCCCACATTTGGTCATTTTCATGCAAATCCATCCTGGACTTTTAGAATAATTCAACTAGCAAATAGAGAAACATACAGATACAAACTGAATCACTCACATAAACACCACAGCAGAGATGACATACAACAATTCACATAAGCTATAGATCATCCAACATCATATCTTATTGTTGTTCTGTGCTCTAGTCTAACTTTGTATATCTTTTCACCTTTCATAAAACAAACGTTCGTTTTTTCTGAGACAACTAAATAACCTTCAGAGCGTTCGTATTCTGATATAACTGCGAGGTCGTTGCAGAGCATTAAAAAAGGTTTTTTTATTCCTAACCTTGGTAGTTTATTTAAAGAATACAGCTAACAGAAATATGTCGTTTGCTGTAGAGAAGCTCCATGTACACAACTGTGCTCCTCTTGCGCATAGTTACACAGTGCAAACACTTCCTCTTCCTCAAACAACTGTCACCAGATAATATAATATAGAATAAATACCTGATTTAATTTTGAATAAAGAAAATGACACTTTACAAGTCTGGCTGCTTAATTCTGCTTTTGGTCGTGAGTGAAATGAAGCGATTCAAAGGTTTGCTGAGCTGACAATTTCACAGAATACACAGTTATGTTTTGCTGTGATCACAGCAAGACCAGTTGTGCCGCGTTGATAAATGTCCGTCCCTCGGTCACTAACACCTCAACCATTTCCTTAATTCGGTCTTTTTGCTTTTAACATACATGGTCAGTGCCAGTATATGTGAGAAAATGCACTTCAGGCCTTACCTTCTGCAAGCGTATCCACAAGATCTGCTGCCGTCGAACTGCCAGTGAACTGTTTCAGAGAGGTCTCGCTCTCGCCCTAATGTACAACTTAGAGTGCCGAACTCTTCTGTTAGACACTGTCAAGCAATTAATGCACATATGAGTCGAGTGGGGATCATAATACTTTGTTGCTTTCAGTCCTACCCACTCACCTCTCTCTTTTTTGCTTTGCTCTTAGCCTTTTTTAACGCGCTGTTTTCCTGTCTTTAACTCTGGCTGTCCACCTCTGTTGTCGCATGAAAAGTGTCTGACTGCTTTCCTTGATGTCGATCATATTGTGGTGGTAGTGGCTTGCCCACACAGGGGTCTCCCCCGTATGATGCTGCTTTCAATTTTAGGCATATTTGGTCTATAGCATGCCAAAACTAAATGAAAACATGCATCTAATGCCCTAGAGTTTAGTAAAGCTATATGATTTTTTTTTTAAATCTCTAGAGTAAATGCATTGTTAGTGTCTTTACAGCATTTTGTTCGTACTGCAGCTGCACTATGATACTTTGTTCAGTGAAATGTTTTAACCACATGTTAAAATTCAGTCACATACCTGATGTCTCGTTCCAGAAAAGCTTGGGCGCAGCAGTAGTTGCGGCAGTCTTAGTAATATAAGACGTTTTAGAGATAAAAGCCACAACAGCCAGGTAATGATATGACCATCAGTTCTGTGTTGTTCAGATATTTAGAGTAAAGCATAAGTGAGAGGAGTGAGAAGACGTGACTAAAACTTTATGTGTGACTTTTAAATAAATCTTTGGCACCTCAGATTCGCAGAAAATGCAGAAGTGTTTGTGACTTATGAGAGTGTATTTCAAGCCTCTGCTCAGTTAATCTTCTTCTTATCCAAATTTAGAATCTTTTGTTATAATAGGAGGTCAAAATGACTTTGACACAGGAATTAAAATGCATGCTTTTGTCGTAACTGGAAATTTTACTTCAACGCCCATTTCTATGTATAGCCTGTGTCACATGTAGACAGATTTTTGGCTTCCTGTTGTGATGCGTGTAAGTCCTTAATGTTAGAAAAATAAGCACGGGAGGTCCACGTGGAGGCAAAAATGCTTTCTTTTTCAAAGGGCTGAAAGAGGGTTCCTTGTATGCCAAAATGTTATTTTCTAAACTCGCATGTAAACTTATTTTCAGTCCATCTCTCTGTGTCGGATGGACGAACACTGAGACGCACTCAGTTTGTCAAAGCTGGAACGTGTCTTACACAAAGACATGAATTTGACATCACGAGCCCTGACGGACGAGTTCCAGTAAGTTAAACAGGACATTCAGTCATCGTTTTTTTTCTGCTTTTAACTTTAACACCTGGGATGCCTTAATTTAGGCCGTCCCTTTTCAAGAAAGGAGGTCAAGCATTTATTCAGAGGAGAGTAAAGTTCAAATCCATGATTGAATTGGGGTGACCACATCCAAACAAATTAAATCTGGGTCAAAGGATATGATTTTGTCTGACAATATAGGTCATGTCACCAGTTTGTCATATATGACATATCCCATAAAAAGAATTTAACCCATAACACACAAACACACAAACTATACAGTTCACTGTTTGGGCACTGGTCACAGGAAGGTTAAAAGTTTGTTTTAATGATGAGCTTGTCTTCTTACACTCACTGATTCCATTTTTTTAAAATGTGACTAACAATAAAAAACCTTATTGCTATTTCAGCTGCTGCTGTGCCTGATACTAATCTTTGGGTTTTAGTAGGGATGCATTGGCACGTCTCTTTTTTAACCACAAGTTTCTTCAAAGACTTGCGTGTACTGACTTTTGTAAACTAAAACCACTCAAAATGTGGAACAGTGTCTGAGTGTGTTGAGTTTCAGGAGAAGGCATACAAATGCTTTACGCTCTCACATAAAATAGAACGTCTGGTCTCCTTAATTTAAAATAATATTCTTTCTTTGAAGTCTGAATAAAAATATGCGATGTGAATATATTGGTAGCATTAATATTAGTTTACGTTTACTTTATTTAGTTATTTACTCTAAAACCGGTGTATGTTTGAAAAATGCATACATACTACTGGAGAGGCAGAAATTATTCCACAAAACGAAATCCATCTGCCACACTGTTTGTGTTGTAGCGCCCTCTGCTGGAGGCTTCAAGATCGTGCATGGGTATTTAAGAGCCGATTGCGATGGCACTCAGAGATGACATGATGCTCCATTCGCCTAACAAGTGAAAGATCCTGTTGCGAGAGGATACCCGGATCTTTTTTTTTTTTTTTTTTTTTTTACATCAAGAAGGGCATAAAAAGAGATTAAAAAAATACAAATAAAAATAAAAAATGAAGCATGCAGAGCCCCCCTGCTGTGGTGATGCGTTATAAGAAAGGGAGCAGCCGAAAGTACTTCTAATAGAAAATCTACTGTCACATAATCATATTTAAAACATTTGTAAAAGCCAACCATAACTCAAAGAGTGGATTTGAGCTTAAACACTGAACAGAAGCTTACGAGGCTTTCTAAGCGCTAAAGTCAGCATATTTTATAACAAAGTTATGAGGCTGGAAGGATTATAGGTGGATTTTCCAGTGAACTGTTTAGACCTAAGATATAGACCTAAATCAGAATGTTCCTGATTGCTTATTTGCCTTTACACGTTAACGGCCTGCCTTTATTTACATATTTTAAAAATGAAATCTCAGATGTAATTTACTGACGCTTATGAGTAAATCATTTTCTCCAGAGTGCGTACTAAAGAAGATATTAGTTAGACAACTAAGTTTAAAAGTATTACTTTAAGTATAAAATATACTTAGAGAGAGAGAGAGAGAGAGAGAGAGAGAGTGAGTGTGTGTGTGTGTGTGTAAGTATATTCTTAGAGTTTTATACTTACTTTTGTTCTTAGTGTATATATATGCACACACATATATACACAAGCCAAGTATTTTATACTTAAAGTATTACTTTTATACTTGGTATATATATATATATATATATATATATATATATATATATATATATCTTTCATATAAATATACTTAGTGTACATACATATATATATATATATATATATATATATATATATATATGTACACTAAGTATATTTTGTACTTAAAGTATTACTTTTATACTTAGACAAGTATAAAAGTAATACTTTTTATACTTAGAGTATATTCTAAGTATATTCTTAGAGTTTTAAACTTACTTTTAGACTTAAAGCATTACTTTTATACTTGATTGTAAAATGACTAACAGGACTATTCGAATGCATGGATATACATTCATATATTAAAGACCCTATTCTAACAAAAGCATAGCATTTAAAGATTTAAACATTACCCAGATGTGGTGTCTCACTGAAATGTGGTGGATTGTGTCTCACTGAGCTGCTGACCCACAAATAAACGGTTCAACGTTCAGTTTTCCATCGAGTCGAATTGTGCTGGGAAATCACGCAGTGGGGATAAAGGGGAATACCGAGTCAGCACACACAGTTTCACTGGTGCAGTCGCTGTGTTTTTCTTTTCTTTTTGTTTGTTTTTCATCATTGGCAAAGGGTAAAAATGTAGAAGAAATACGCATACTGCAATGAAATTAAATAATTTGAATGAAAAAGAAAAGTGCGGAATAACGTTAAAAAACAAAAACGAAAAAACAGTTTGTGTGTTTATTACATAATACATTAATATTTCATTGTATAAAACAAATGCAGACAAAGAGCGGGAGCGCAAAAGCTTCATTCAAACAGAATAAAACCACAGAAAATCGTGCCGTGTAGCTCGTGGTAAAATACACTGTTCATGGCTGATCTTTTGGGGAATATAGGTCACGTGAAGGCTGTTTATTTCGTTTTTTAATTGTTCATATTTTCATTATGACCCACTGCACACGTTTCATTCTTTTTGGACTGCATATTTACTGGCAAACAAAAAAACAGCTGCAAAAGCCTTCACCTCGCATCACATTTGGACGCATATGGAATCACGTTAAGTTTGGGGATTTTTTAAAAACTTCTTGTAAGTTACACCTTAACAGTTAAACTGTCCAGTCAGCGTCCCCCAGAACTGAGATGCATCCCGAGCTGAGACAAACCAGGCGTTGCACTGCTGAACCGACTCTTCAGCCCCCTCTGAATGTGCGCCTCCACACCGACACCCTGGCTTTGCCTTTCTTGTAAGTGGAGAGGCAGCCCGGAGTAGACGGCCGACGGAGCCAGGTAGGAGGACCTCCAGGGCAGTAGAAGATTATTACACACAGCCGAGTGGTTCAGCTGGGGCACCAGCCAGTTTTGGGGTGGGTACGAGAGCGCAGAGGCATGGTGGAGAGTGTCAGGAGAGGACATGATTGCTGAGAAGGAAGAGACGGGTGGGGAAGATACACTGGGGGAGATGGGGATTACATCGGCGGAGGAGACCTGGCGCTGGGCATCCACTCCTACCTCCCCTGACCTTCCGCTCCCTAAACTATCTCGGAGCGAAAGGACACCGGAGCCGGTGAGAGGAAGGATGCCTGGCTGTGTCCCACAATTGCGATGGCTTAGTGGATTAAAAAGACCTCTAGTTGAGCCAAAACAAGGGAGCTTGGACTCATACTGGTTCAGTGCAGTTTCCTGTTGTCGCACAGCCCTGATCCCTGCCTGGAAGAGAGAAGGGGTGTGGGGAGGTATGGGCGACAAGGGCAGAGTGGGCGCTAGGACAGGCGCAGTTGATGTCGCAGAGGGAGAGGGTGCTTTGTTTTTTTCTATGCTCAGGGTACTGATGTACTGCAGGTTAAGGACTTGAGCCCGCAGCTGGGCGTTCTCCTCGCTCAGAGCCAGTAACTGGCCCTCTATCATCAGGTCATTCAGCCTCCTCTTCTCCCTGGACCGCTTGGCCGCCTCGTTGTTCTTGCGTCGCTTGTCCCAGTAGCTGGCATCTTTCTTATCGTCTGGGATCATCTCCCTCTTCCGGCGCGTAACGGGGGTGAAGTGGCTACTGTAGGCCTGTAAGCGCATGAGACGTCGAGCCAAGAGGGAGGACCGAGTCCCAGCCAGGAGCCGAGGCTCCGTGTCCGTGTACCCACTGCTCTCAACTGAGGAGGAGGGCTGGCAAGGAGCATCTGTTCCGGCACCGTCAGGGCTTTTCGGGGAGCTCATGACACTAGTGGAGGGAAACAAGTGTCAGTCAAGCAGCATGCATACATCCATGCATCAAGCATAAATCTGACCCCGTTAGCTGCACCTGAATCACCTAAAGCAATGATTGCTGCATAAGTTTCGATTCATAACTAATGTTGAGAAAAATCTGCGTGAATAAAACTCGTTTACGTTTATTTTGAGCATTTGAGTTGAATGTACTTCAGACATTTGACGTAACACGTAGTTTACTGACGTTGAAAAGCGAGTTAATAATATGTAAATTCAATGTGCATTAATCTAAACAGCCTTACTCCACCACAACGTTAAATGATGTCGGCACATACGACAGTGGCGGTGCCTTTTCATTTCAAACAGTTTCTAACCTTCTTAAGATTAAGGCAGATACATTAAAGTTAGCCTCGAGGGAACTTTACGCGAGCATACTGAATGTGAGCGTTCACGTTTTAAAGCCTTAGAATTAGACAGCGTCGTAAAGTTGAACTGACACTGACCTGATTGGAAGGATGACACCTGTGGGACTGTTTAGAAGCCGGGACTTTGAGCGTCTCTTGCAGCTCTGCAAAGACACACACACACAAACACAAGAAGAACGACATACAGTTTTACGCGCAGCACTTGGAAAAGTGACTTAATCTTTTTTAAGTTTGTGGGTGTTACATGGGGTGAAACAGAGAAAGGGCTGAACTTACCATTCACTCACAATAAGCGGTGATGTGGAGAGCAGAGCTGCTGGGCGGTGCGCACATATAGGCCACACGGATAGCCAATCACGCTGTGCTGTCTGTTTCATTCTGTGGAAACCGATCTGGCAACTTTAACTTGGAGTGCGGAAGTCCAAGAGAGCTGTGTGTGGCCACGATCAAACCAACAGGTGTTACTGAAATGAGTCGATTTGGATCAACCGTCCTACTTATTACTTTTGTAAAATTACAGCACATCGGTCGACGTGTCTACAGAACAGTCGCACTGTGACACCACTGTTCAGTAAGCTTTACTCATTAGTAGAAAACATGGTTTGGTTTACGACGTGATTATGTTTGACTTTGAGATTTTTTTTGACATGTATTTATCTATTTGTTTTGAATGACGTGATGAAATGAAATAAAACACTGAAACAAATCCCAGAAAACACGAGCTACATTTAGAGAGATTTAGAGATTTTTTTCTTCTTTTTTTTTAATTAAAAGATTCCCTCCATATCACGGTGTTGCTCAGCATGTGGCGCATCTCTTCAAATGGAGACTGCGGGAACTGTAACAAAAGCTATAACTTCTCATGGATTTACCTGTGCCTGCTTTGCACCTGTAACTCCTCCTTAAATGAAGGTTATGGTGCACATAACTGCTAATCACGTGCTCACAGTTAAATTTCAGGAAGGACTTTGAATGGGTCCAGTCATCCACTAGTCCCGCCTCAGGAAGGATGCAGGGAATCACTAAAGTCCAGATTTGTAATTTAGCGTTCCCTGTATCTTTTTTTTTTTTTTTTTTTTTTTTTTAATTAGACAAATCACATTGAAGGAGAAATTGCTGGTCAGTTCAAATTCCTTTTTGCTATATTAAAAGGAAAATTTCAAGAGGCAATTCCTGCTGAATGCTTCAGATTGTGGGAATTTCTTTTCCCATTGCTGGATTTGCTCATTCCAGCCATCTGACAAAGCAGGACTTTAGAATCTGTAAGCACCATCTGTGCCTTGCAGTGTTAATGTTTTATTCTAAAATGTCAGGACGTTGTGGTCATGTTAACATGACCACAATACACACACAACTCTTGTTCACTTCCACACTTGTCTACAAAAATAGGTAGCTGTATAGTAAGTATTTTACACATACAAATCTACTTTAATAAATGTGATTCGTTAAACCCTTTTTTGTGCCTTTGGCAAGTCTCTCCCCAGTATTCATCTCTCCATATTTAATTTAGTCACATAGTCCATTTAGTTATGCACCTGGTTTTGGTCTAGCTATTTCAATGTCACTAATCTTCACTGGTGCAGACGTGATTCCCCACATCTCTCATTCTTCTCCAGTTGTTTATTTGTGTTGTATTTTTCCATTTAAGAGTGGCAAATCCACCTGTCCGTCTATTGGTGAAAAAAACAAAATGTTTCATAACACAACCAAGAAGGCTGTTGTTTGAATCCTGCCTCACCCGAGCTGCCAGAGATGAATCACTGTCTGCAGGGGACAGGGGCAAAGTGCACCAGGGTACATTATGTTGTCTGCGGAGAGCACTGAAATCTCCAGCTGAGCAGCTGCCTAAGCATTAACAACTTTGAGAAGCACAGGTGAAACCTAACTATCGACCTCTCCTATTCTGTTCATATTCTAATTCTAGTCTGGGTATTCTTTTGAAAGGCTGCAAAAGAGCAGCTTCTCGCGAGAAGACACAGAAGCAACAGCAACACGAATGGAAAACCACATTGTACAACATCACTCTTCTGCAGTTTGTGCTGAAGACTTCTTTGTAGCGTGCAGAGTGAGGGGGCTGTCCATATCACAGGGGGGTGTCCTATCAGATGTGTGTTTGTTAAAAACTCCAGTAGAATTTTCTGTCTGACTCATCATAACCGCATCAGCCACAGTCACTCATGTTCCAACAGTCTTCTTTTAGTAAGAACATTGTCTCCAGATTTTTAAAGACATAGTACCTGTCAGGTTGTATTGGTTCCCGCATATTAGTTCGACGGCTTTGAAAAGAGACAAACTATCATAAATGCACACAAAACACAGAAACAAACATGCACACACACATATACATATATGCAGGTGAGGACTACAGTGTAGCATCAGCTTGTAGCAGTAACAGGAAGCAGGTGTTATAAATATGATAGCATCCAAATTATTAATAAATACAGGGCTGATTTTTTTTTAGACAGACAGTGATCCGATTTACTCGACTGTGTCTCTCAGCACTGTGTGAATCTGGACCTTTTCGAGGAGAGTTTATTAGCACTGTTAAAAAAATAATACATGCTTAGAAAACATTGTGATATGAAGGGCCTGCATAATTTGTTGCACTCCCACGTTCGTGTGTGGCAACACCCACATCCTGACTGCATGTTGCAGATGATTCTTTTATGTGGATTACTTAGCTTGAGCAGTATAAGTCCTGTTGGCTTTATAATGCTTCAGTGTCCAATTTAGAGAACACTTTTGAACGTCTGACCATTATCTGTATTTCTTTCGTACCAGTGATTGCTCAACTAACATCATGCTGCTGGCAGCTTTGATTTTTATCGAAAATATGGATGCGGAGGGCCTTCAAACATTTGTTAAAGGCTGTATTCCTTTTACCAATAAATCTATTGAAAAAGCTAATGATTTAGTCATTTCCAGGTTTTAATTACCCAGCCTGTGCACCACTAGTACGTTTATCCTCACAGACAGGATTTCTAATTAATTCCGTAAAGGATTCATGAATTGTTTAGACAGCTGGCTGCAGGCTAAGAAAGAAGGATACTCAAACAGATGTTGATCACATCCAATGATTGTGACAAAGAACACCAGTTGTCCTCTATTCCTTATTCTTCTTCTTTCAGCTGCTCCCTTTAGGGTTTACCAAAGCAGATCATCTGCCTCCATTTCCTCCTGTCCCAGCATCCTCCTCAATCACACCCACCCTCTGCATGTCCTCCTTTACTACATCCACGAATCTTCTCTGAGGTCTTTCTTTTTTCCTCCTGCCTGGCAGCTCAATCTTTATCATCCTTTGTCCAATATATCCACTCTCCCTCTTCTGCACATGTACAAAACATCTCAGCCTTGCTCAGCTTTTCTTATTTTGTCTCCAAACTGCTCAGCCTGAGCTATCTCTCCTGATCGCTTCCAACAAAAATCTTCAGCTCTGCCACCTCCAGCTCGGCCTCCTGTCTTTGTGTCACCGTCACCATCTCCAAACCATACATCACTGCAGGTCTCACTACTATCTCCTAAACCTTCCCTTTCCTATTCAACCCTGCCAGCACTCCTTTCTTGACCTCTCTCATACTCTCTCTGTTGCTTTGGATGGTTGATCTCCACCAACATTCCCAAAACAAGAATCTGTAGGGCTCCTTCTTTCCTATAACATGGTGTGACGCATTTATCCATCTGTCCAGCTCTGCACATCACCTTTGTTCTTGAAAATCAGTGCTCACTCTCTAAGATTGTGTTAAGCAGTCTGGTTAAAATGTCCACTGCCCTCTCTCCAAAACACCTCCATACCTCCAGAGGTAAGTCATCTGCACCAACTGCCTTTCCACTCTTCCATCTCCTCATAGCTGTCCTCACTTCCTCGCTACTAATCCTCTGCACTTCTTGATTCACCAACTGTCCTCTATTCATCCATCCTACTTTCTCATGTTCTCCATCTATCAGCTCCTCAAAGTGCTTCTTATACATACATATATCTGCATGCATATGTTTAGTTTTCATCATGGCACAAATCTGAACACATGCGCTAATGTTAACATGCATGCACAAGAATATGACAGCCCAGTCTGTGTTCAACTTTGTGAGTTGTTCAGCTCACTAGAGAATTCCAATCTCACCAAATCTGTTTTTAATGCCTTGTAGATTAAAACATTTGTCTGTGATGCTGTTTCTTTCTTCCCAATGAAGAAAAGAGTTCTCCTGTAACCTGTGGTTGAATTTTGGGGTACCACTCACTACAAAGCCCTGTAAATCACAAATGCACTCCGAACAGATAGAGATTATGATCTTAGTGACTAAGAAAGAAAGAGAAGTAAATGTTCTAAAAGTGTGTTTACACTTCGCTAGTGTTCACCAGGTGCCAAATGCATCTTTCCACAAGTGCAACAAGTGTTTTGCACATACGTGCGAACTGTAGGTCTCCCCATCACTCTCCCCGTCATATGTCTAAATGAGGTTGTGAGAAACACAAAGACAAGTGACCTACTGTCTAAATAAAAGAATAGTCTGAAAAAGGTTGTTCAAGCCTCCTCATACGCACGTCCTTGACTTTCTAGGCTTTATCACTGTGCCAAAGTGAATTTGATCTTTACTACACTGGTCATGCGCACAGCAAAAAAGGAAGTGTGATGACTGATGTCTCTTTTGTTGTTTTTGGCACATTATGCCACAAAGAGAAAGTTATTCTGCTTGTTTTTGTCTTTGAATTTCTTTACCTTGTGCATTAAAAGTGTATATATGTATATATTCTTTCTTCCTCATACCCACTTTAAGTGTTACCATGACCTTTCTAAATGCCTCAGACAGTGGTACATAGACATTAGTTTTGTTGGGAGAGCTTGAGTTGTGTTTTCATCTTCATGGTAAATGAACTGACTCTTATATAGCACTTTTCTACTTGACCTAAGCACTCAGGGCACTTTATACAACTTGCGTCAAAATCCTCACTCCTAGAGAACCAGCTCCTTAATCACAGTGTTGCCTCATCTTAAAGCATACTCTGCCTCATTGTCCTTTGTTTTTTACACTATTTACAGAAATGAATATTATGCTGTAGTCACCAAATCTGTAAGCTGGTTCACTGAGATCATTAACCCATCAGGAAAAAGATTTACTAAGTCTGGCGCTGTTTTTCTGTAGACTTACACAGTCTACCGGCTAGAAAGAATGCCAGTTTAAAGCACTTCTGTATTGTTTTCTATGATAGAGATTAGGGGTTCCATTACCCTACTCCTATATCTATATAAATGCAGTGGCTCAGGAGTAGAGCAGGTCAACCACTAATCAAAAGGTTGGCTGGGTTGGGCAAGAGCCCCATGTTACATAGAAACACTTAACGATCGAAAAAAGTTCTTGTATGGATGGATGTGACCGGGTGGGTGAGGGTTGTAAGAATCAGTCCGTTCCCAATATGTGCATTAGTACATGACGATTCATAGCATAAGCTAAAGAAAAATCTACACATTTATTGTTTGCGATTGAGTTTAGTTAATATTTTTAAGCATTATTCAAGCGATACCTGTAGGAAGTGAGGAATCAGAGACGGAGTGGCTTAAACTTTACCAGAACTGCAAGTTTGTTGTAGACTGTAGTCTTCACCAGTGTGTATATGTATGTGTGTGTGTTTGTGTGCATTAATATTAAGAGCTCAGTTACCTCATGGGTAAATTAGTATGAAAGATAAGGAGAGTTTAGTCAAGCTAGTTTTAATAAATGTAATTACTTAAAGCATACTGCTTCTAATATTGAATTAATTATAGAAATTTGTACAGTGTATATGAATAAATATTTATTGAAGTCATGCTTGTTTAAAAGTATTATTTCAGCATCGTGTCTCTTAGTTTGAACTCAAAGCGTCTTCCAGTGAAACTGACATCATTACTTTTCAACACACCACTCTGAGTCTCTTGGGTGCTTTTGGACATGTGTGATATACGTGTGATAACGTGTGATAACGTGTGATAAGGTATCAAATACATGTTTCCAGGATGACATGAGGAGTGTTTTTAACTGTAACTCATGGAAGGCTAGTTTTGTGTGGCCAGCGAGTAAAATTTGGTGTTGGAAATGAGCATAAATGGTCTCGCTTATATATCGATGTGTTTATTGGTGGTTTGCAATAGACAGGCAGAAGCTAGAAAAAAGGAAAGTGACCTGTGATGTCATGCTGGGTTTTTTCATCTGCTTGTGAGGGTGTTTATCAGCTAGGTTAAAGTAAGTTAAGTGGGGGTTTTCTCTTGTTGTTGTTGTTATTGTACAGGAATAATAATATGGAGATTGATATGAGTATAATAATTCCACTTTAACCTCTTAAGCCCCAACGCCCCCTGATACGGGGGCAAAAAGCAGGAGATCAGGTAGGCTTGGGGCTAAAGAGTTTAACTCAGGCATAACTCATATTCCTTCGTTAGTGTCTGTCAGGACGGCTGTCTGAGTATGCAGGCAGCAGACTTTAGCCAATGCAGAGGTGAAGGAGATCGCTTTATGTGCAGTACTAAGAAAAAACAAGTTATATCTGTTATTCCATGGCAGGGGCTAAGCTAATCGAGGGTGACTTGTGATTAACGCTGAAACACCCGAGGATTCCAGGGCACACAAGCGATGATGTGTCATGCTGGTGGAAATTTCAATAAATGGTCATCTTTATCATCAAAGTCACTCAAACGTCACTCAGAGCTAGTGCCCAGATAGATAAGATGTAGAAAAAACATATGGCTAGTGGAACTGATTCATTTAGACAACTACTGTAATAACTTTATCATAATGATGACTTGAGTAAATTGTTGGACACGTGGGCCTTTGTCTAAAAAGTACTGCGAGAGAGAATGGAAAGATTTTTTTTTTACAGTGCTTTTACTTTGTGGTAGTCACAGTACAAACTTGTTATATTATTTGGTTGTTTTTCAAATCAGCTCTCGCCCAGGTACCCCTACTTGTAGCAGTACCCTCCAAACCACAGTTTTACCATTACTAACGTGTTTCATTGCACCCACACAGTTCACTTCACTGTGATACCACCAGGTGAGTCATCACTGGGGCGGTTAGTTTAATCAGTTTGTTCCTGTAAACTTTGATGTTGTTGTTGTTGTTATGTCAGCCCTACTCCCCGCACACCCCCATTCCCCTCACACACACTCACACACACGCAGACACACACAGATGTTTTGCTTTTAACAAGCTCCCGTCCCCTCTGCTTTGCTCTGGTTCTAACCTGACCTATTTAAGGTGAGTTTGTATGTCATATCAGACCCCATGTCTTCTGCAAACCCCTCCAAGTAGGTAATTTGTGTGATTGTTGAGGTTGATGTTTGCTGGCCTGATTCCTACTCCTTAATTCACAGCTCAGCTGTTAACCACCTTTTACAGGAAGTTGAGCCTCAGCGAGTATGAAGAGGATATCGCCTCCTCATACTCAACTGCAGTGTGACTTTTGTACAGCGTCACATGACAACTTTACAGTAGTAATGTAGGCCCCTGAGAAATAAGGGCATTGTGTAGCTTCCCACAGCATGGGGCTTTCTCACACTTACTGTGCTGTTGATACATGAGTGGCCTGAGGATCATGCACTGCTGAGATCCTGTGAGATACAGTAGAAGATGAGAACACACATAAGCTCATTAGGCACGAAATAAAAGCTCTGGGCGTTTTTTTTTTTCCGACTATTTGATAAATAGCACAGTGATAATGAATGTGTCTGTTTTGCCACTTGTGGTTTTTACTGTCAGTGTAAGATTTGTATAAAGTTGTAACTGTGATGTGTTTAAAATAAAAGTCAGCCTAAAACAACCTAACACTTTGCACCCTTGCTTTGTCAAGTAGCAGCAAAGTAACTAACTTATTTAAAAGTATTTCAGTCATAATCGGCCATTTTTAGAGATCAGCACGTCAACCATTATAATCTCCTGAAACAAGTTGCTGTGTGTGTTGATTGCTGCGGTCGTTATTGCAGTGTTTAGCCCCATTTGGTTTAGCAGTTTGTGTGTTTCCATTTTGTATTGAGCAAGATATGAGGAAGTTAAACTTGTCATCTGTTTTTCTCACTAACTACCGCAGTAAGACTGTGAATCTAACAAGATGCAATCTAAATAGGGTTTTTTTTTTTTAAATATTAAGTGATGTCTTTATCTATTGGTCACTTCTGGGAATTTAAAAGGTGTTAAAACAAATAAAGGGGTCACTAATGTTTGCAGAGGCTGGTTCTTGTTGGCAGCTAGCATGCACACATACATGAGCAATAGCCCATAATGTGCTTTTTGTTTATTTTTTTACCTTTCATTTGCCTTTTTTAGCAGTCCAGCTCTATCAGTGACCACTAAGTGACCTCCAGTATGGTATCAAGGCCTCATCTTTGCGTAACTGACAGTGCTTTTACCAATGTGAGGGTTAGGAGAGTACGTTTCTGCTTAAAACGTCCACATTTCATTATTTACTTTGATGATTTTTGTAACATAAGCTTTTGTGTTGCATGACTTTGAAACGCTGTAATTTCTAATATTCGCGTATTTTGACATATTGCCTTGAACCTTGACCAAACCCGCAGGCTCGAAGAGACAAATCCACTTTTCGTTAATGGCTCTGAGGTTTGCAGCCGTGTTGGCCAACGGTTAAACTGTTGGTGGGAACAGTCTGGCCTATCGATTGTCATTTGTTTGTGGAGGCCTTAAAGCACCCATTCCACACCACTGGCACATCACCTTAACCACTCTGCGTCGCAGCCCAGCTGTAAAAATAGATAGGAAAGATTGCCCTAGATATGCACACGCACTCACATAGAGACACATATAAGAAATAAGATACACACACACCTTCAGGTGTAGATGTGTGGCGTTTGTGGGGGGGACCTCACTTAGGAAAGAGCAATGGAGACAAAGAGATATGAAACCACAAAAAGTGCATTTAACTGACATTGAGTGAGCATCAATTCAGCAAACTGCCTTTTGTTCGGGGTTGCCACTGTTTATAAATTCACCCTTTTTGACCTTCAATTGATGCTTGATCTGCAGTGGGTGCTCACCTCCACCAGGTGGCATTAGATTCATGAGGAAGTTCAAAACACTTGTTAGAAAGGCCCTAAATAAAAGGAGGAGACAGGAGAGACTGGTGTATGTCAAATCATTAAAACGTTCCTTTACTTACATACATTAGGTTTTCTAAACTATCAAAGAAAAATGGATGAGCTCATACTTGAGCTGGATTGCTTAAGATCCAAATACATACATATGAAAATATCAGCAAAGGCAATAAAGCTTTTTTTAAAAGATATAGAGCATTGAGCAAATACTCAAGGCCAAGATTCACCAAAAAATCTTTAATTCAGCCGCTGTTTAAACTCAGCACTCGGAGACTGACACCTATTTAATTTGGTGTGTACATTTAACAGTATTTTGCAGATAGAAAGAAAGATTGTGTGTTGGCCGTGCATGCCTTATCTGAAAGTTTCACAGCGTTCACATTCCTGTAAACTGATACTCCCACTGCTGACACAATGGCCGTACTGTCATATCCTCATGAGGACGTTCTGGCTCATTCAAGTTATTTGGGTTAGATTCTTTTAAAATCACTAATTGTGCTTTACTCAAATTTGAGATTCAAACAGTGATCTGTTATGCATGTGAGGGTTTGATGCCCCTCCTACGTTACCTTTTTTTTCCTCAGGTACAGTGCTTGGGGAGTACAGTCTGTTACTGGAGTCTTCACATGGGAGAACGAGAAAGGTGGAGTCATGTTGCACAGGGATAAAGGAGGGAGGCAGGTAGCGCAGATTTGAGCTATGTAAAGCAGCTGAAGAATGGTTGTGAAAACACTCGTGTTAATGTCTGGTTGTGGTCTGTGGAGCATCAGCATTAATGACTAAGCTAAACACCTGTTTGTAATGTTTTTTACACAGGCTCGGACTGTGGCAGCAGAAAACGGAGGTAAATTTGTGACTTAAAAAAACAGTATGTTTATATGTTATTACTTAAGAATGACAGAGTTACTGTTCACAGCAGTACAAACAGGATTAATGATTAGTCAAAAGAGTTTAATATTCTCCCAGACTTTCTGTTATTCTTATTTTTTAAAAGGCTCAGATGGTTGTTACTTAGCAACAGGTAAAATTTAGCATACAAATCTTCTGTTGATGAGTCTGTTTTGTCTTTGTTTTGGTAAAACTTTGCAGATTTAATGCAGCTGGTTGGATCTGAACATCCTCGAGCCTCTCTCACCAGGACTGCTCACTAGCTTCCAGATTCAGCAGGAAGATCAGGTACTCGTCTCAGTATTTTATAATACATGTGTCAGCCTGCTGTTGCCCTCAGGTTGCCTTAGTAACCTTTTGTTTATGTCAGAGGGTAGTTAATCAAGTATGAGTATGCTTTGCAGAGAACTGGGTAGTCTTTTTAAATCAGCAGCAGGGATTTATAAGTAACATAACACAGTGTAAGTACACGACTGATAAACCAAGAACGTACTACCAAAGGGTGTGAACGTCCAGCATATCTCCCATATCCAATCCAGCCCATTGGTATCTTTGTAAACAGTAGAAATTGCAGAGATTTCACTAATAATTCAAATGATTTTACATAAAATAAACCGCTATTCCTGCTGTGGCCATTCCAGCACCATTGCGCAAGAATGGAAATGTATGCAAAGGCTGAAGTATTCATAGATCTTGACAAGTTGCTTGAATAATGTGGTAACATACTCAGTGTGAATGTTTTGCCTTAGGAGATTCACTGGGTTCTATAACATGTAATTTATGTGTAATAAGGGCAGGTAGACTTAATCTGAAAAACTGAGGTGTAGAGTTGAAATTTGCCTTATTTTTCTTGGGACATCCCACAATGTTTATCATCTGTTTTGAAACAAGATGGTTCATTAAACATGTTTTCACACAGTGTAATGGAATGGTGTCAGGTGTTGTGTATATATTATGCTTTTTTCTCACAGATTTCGATTCTATTTCTGGGATTTGCAGTGTTGTGACAAATAACATTTCCAGTGAGTCTTCTGTCCTGTGGATGAACTCCAACTGTTATTGGTTGCTCTTGTTGTGCTTTCCGGCCTGAGATAGTGGCAAATGAACCAGTTCCTGCTGTTAGTTCTGTTAGAGTGACCCTCCAGAGAATAACAAAGATTATAATCACGAAATCCAGCCCAAGATAAGTCCGTCTTCTAGCAGGATGAGAGACTCAAACACCTGAATAACAGGTGATGGCTGAAGCTTGCTACATAAACGACCTAGCAAGTTGGTAAGGAACACATGAGCTGGTTAGCGGCCAAAAAATTGTACAAAAAAGGAGACAAAATTATCTGCTCATAGTTTGTTTCCAGGATTTCAGAATTCACAAAAGATGAAAAAGACGAGTTGTTTCTTATCTTCTCCAAATTAAGTCAATATTGCTAAAGGATCATGGTCATGAGATGGCAAATTCTACTAAATTTAGTTATTAATGTTTTTTGTTATGTGTTTTTTTTCCCTCTGGAAATAACAGTGTTTATTGAAAAAGGGTTCCTGTTTATTAAACTGAACCCTGACTACAACGACATGTATATTAAATAAACATCTGATGTCTTAGTTTATGTAAAATAAATATTTAATTCATGTGCCTGCATTGTTGTTTACATTGCAATGTAGTCTGGGTAGTGACATACGCTAGCTGCAACTGTGTTGGTCCTAGTTCACGAACCCTGTAGTGAGATAAAAATGGCTTCTGTTCAATCGTTCCAATTGAAATCAGAACATAAGGAGAGATGCTTCTTTGTTTTGAAAAGCTTCATTTACTATAATAAGCTGTTAGAGGCCAATGTGAGGATCAAACTATAGTTTTACGACACATATTCTACTAACAATAAATTCATAAATGAGCCTCCACCACCATCATTTAGTCTTCCACTTTTTATCCAAGTCAGTCAATCTTGATCCATAAATACTGGCTCAACTACGTCCAGCTCAGCTGTTCCTATCTGTGTGTATCCACACGAGTAGCAGCACAGATCTTACTTACAACACGGAACATTTAGGCTGCTGATGCTACTGGCTGGTGTTCAGCTTTCACATTCACGACCATTCGCTAGCTTTCAGAGTGCTTCCGGTTTACTGCAAACACAAGAGTGCCTGATATTTCCCATCCTTTCCAATTTTAAGCAATTTCCCATCAATTCGAGGAAACCTTCAGGGTGAACGTTGTTAGTGAGGCGCTTAGTCATCGCCGATAATCAGCATCATCTTCACATCTTTTTATTTCATTTTCGCTTAGAATAACCAAAAGTGTCAGTCTGGTATTTTTCCAATATTCAGTAAACTCCTTTTCAGTGATAAATGATCGAGTGCCACCAGCTCGTGTCATCAACCCAGAATGCATTGCACAGGCAAAGTCGTGGCAGGTTGGAAATTGAATTATATTAGAGATTGAGGATTTTTTTTAAGCAATAAAAGTGCTTGAATAGATTTTTAACGACATGCTTTAATATGAGACAGTACTGAGGCCCACTAGTGGAAATAGTCGGTGTTCCTTTTAAATAAGCAAGTATGTAATTTGTACTGTTCATAATTTCAAAGTAATATTTTACAATTAAAAGCATATTTTACGTCCAAATATATATGAGAACCTCACTTTTAGGGTTCAATTTTGAATTTAAAGCGCTGGACTGCAATTCAAATGTTTTTTACAGGTTAAAAATGAGAGTTTTAGAATATTTCACAATAATCAACAATGATGTAAACGAAAATACAGTACTGTAAATGAATACAGAACACAAGCGCTTTTAGCACAAATACAGAAAAAAGTACCATAAAATAAACTGCAGTAATAATGCTATAGATGAGTTCACAGTTAAACTACTATAATCAGTGTCAGTGGAAAATACAATAAAAGTGCAGTAAAAACATTAGAGTAAAAATACTGTAAATGAGATTACAGTAGAAGTACTATGAAAGATATTAGAGCAATACTCTAAATGGAACGTACAGTAAAGTACTCCTTAACTGTATTTGTACACATGTTACCTGTAACTCTGTGTTGAAGTGAGGAGCAGTTAAAAGAGTTTAACATCCTCCCAAACTTTATGGCTTTCCGATTTTTTAAAAGGCTCAGATGGTTGTTACTTAGCAACAGGTAAAATTTAGCATATAAATCTTCTGTTGATGAGTCTGTTTTGTCTTTGTTTTAGTAAAACTTTGCAGATTTAATGCAGCTGGTTGGATCCGAACATCCTCGAGCCTCTTTCACCAGGACTGCTCGTTAGCTTCCAGATTCAGCAGGAAGATCAGGTACTCGTCTCAGTATTTTATCATACATGTGTCAGCCTGCTGTTGCCCTCAGGTTGCCTTAGTAACCTGTTTATGCCACAGTGTAGTTAATCAAGTATGAGTACGCTTTACAGAGAACTATGTAGTCTTTTTAAATCAGCACATCAGCAGTAACATAACACAGTGTAAGTACACGACTGATAAACCAAGAAGGTGCTACCGAAGGTTTTGAACGTCCCACAGCACATCCCCTGTATCCATTGGATACACAATAATATTCAAATGATTAAATAAAATAAACCATTATTCCTGCTGTGGCCATTCCATACCATTTATCATCTCCTCTCTAACTGGGTGTTTTTTCAAGTGTAAATATGTTTCTGTTTTTGTTTTTTTTCCCGTAAACATGGTGAAAGAAGGTGAAAGAAGGTGAAATCTACTTTTCCAATAGGTTATTTTGATGAGCTCAGCCCTACTCAGATCAAATTGCTGCCTGTGTGGTCAGTGAACTGCGATGAGTTTGCATGTCTGCTGATAAAACATATTTCAGTTGCCATGTCATTGTGATTTCTACTTTGTGTAGCAGCAAACAGGAGTCTACAAGCGTCCAAGTCTTCATCAACATCATGGTCAATGAAAGTGCTGAATCTGGTATGTCTCTTTTGATCTTTGTACTTTATTTCAGACATCGTATTCATATCTGTGTTCATAAGATCCGCCAAGAAAGGAATGCAGTTGGTTTTCCATTTTGATCTGCATGCTTCACATCCACGTTGATTTTTTTTTCTTATAGTAGATAAAGTTTCTTTAGCAGATGTTGTTTGAGTATTTTTTAAACTTTCTTAAGACTCTAAGTGGGGGATATGAGGAGGGGACTGACAGAGGTACTACACAGCATCCACCTGCATGACAACGCACAGTGCAGGAACTTCTTTGCATCTGTAATCACTGTTAAAAATGACTCATAAAAATCACTTTATGTAAATGTTGTCTGAGATCACAGAGTTTTTCTGACAGGCTTCACATGGGAGGTGAGAGCAAACAGCCGCCACTACCACAAACCAAAACAGAAGAAATCCTTTCTGTGCTTCCGTTGGGGGAGATCCGCTGTGAGTCAGCCATCCCACACGAAAACCTTACACCTGCTGATACATTCAGAGTCAGGCTGATGCGCTGATGTTTGCATGTGTGTCTTCTTCCTGCCCCTCTCCATGGCTCTCCACATCGGTTGCCAGGACAATGTGGTGCGCAGCTACAAGTACACCCCCTTGACGTTCCTGCCCCTGACGCTATTTGAACAGTTCCAGCGAGCAGCCAATGTCTATTATCTCCTCATCATGGTGTTGCAGGTCAGATGAAGGCTCTGCTGCGGCGTCTCGCTTTGTTTTTACATGCTATGAATCCAAAAATCCTGCTTTGTGTGCTTCTGTCAGCTCAGCTTTAACAAATGCATAATTTAATATGCTGACGTTTTTACATTTTACACCTGATATAGCCTGCTGCTAATTTTCTATAATTCACTTTTTTTTTCTTTTTTTTTTACCAGTGAGAGTGATCACAAACCAGCTCGTATTTGGTTAATGTAGCTTGTCAAACTGAACTTAACTCAGCAGTCATTTGCAAGCATTTTGCATAGTTTATAATAATGGTGGAGGAACTTTACCTGGATGATGTGGCTGACGCGTGCTTGTGTTTGCATGTGGTTTCAAGTGTGTGCCTGCCATCTCATCAGTACCATGGTACATCACCATCATCCCGCTGATCTCCATTCTCTCACTGAGAGGGCTGAAAGACCTCAGCAATGACATGGTGAGGCTGCCCATCCCTCTCTGAGCTCCATGTTTCCGCTCACACAGATGCAGGAGTTTGAATATAAGTATGTGACCGGGCTCACGCATGCTTTTATGCCCATGCCACTTACTCGTTTCTCTCCTTCATTGTCCTCATTGACTCCTTGTCCTCTTCTCATTGACGGAACCAGTCATCCCAGTAGCATTAATTTTCTCTCCCATCATTAAAGCCTTTCCTTTTAAATACGGGCGTGATGTTTTGCATGGAGAATTCCCTGGTTAAGTGCATCGCTGAGTTACGGTCGTTAACAGCTCTGGGTGAAATGCTTGCTTGACCCCTCTCTATTGACTAATCATTTAGTGGAGGGTGTAAATCTCCCAGCTGGTGTCACTGTAGAGCCCCGTAATGGCATTTCTCCTTTCTCCTCTTTTCTTCTCAACCTTTCATGGCCACCCTCACTCCCTCTCGCTTGCTCCTTGTCCATCACTCTTACCCTCCACCCTTGTCATGCTTCCCAGCAATTGCTCATTCTCTTTTACTTTCCTTCCATCTGTCTCTGTCCTTCTCTCCCTACATCCGATACAGGCAAGAAGACGCAGTGACTCTGAGATTAACTCCAGACCCTGTGACATTCTCATTTCCCAAAGGTAAGGACAAAGACAGGGGGTTATTCTCTCAGGAGCCAACACATCTCCACTTTGAAACAGACCTCTAATGAATCTCTAATGAAGTGTGAATGAGTGAATCCCATGATAGTCCCGTTTACGCATTAGAGCAGGGCAAATGCACTGAGCAGTTTCCCCACTTATTGAAAGATAAGAACTATGACCAGCCTCTTAATGACGCATGTTTTTTAACTTCTGCTGTTTCTGAGAATATTATGTTGCAGATATTACACATATTACAGAAGAATTGTACTATTTCATGCAGTCATCGCTGTCCTACAAAGAACTAACAAGCTAAATGCACAAAAAACACAACCAGTGTAAAGATGAGTCATTGTTTTTGCAAGTAAACAGTATGAATCTGTAAATTCCTGCCCTGAACAAAACTTTAATTTGAATGTTGGTTACTAATTATGTTTTCATGTGTTGCTTTTGAAAACATTTTGCTTGAATTTGTCTAGAAAATCATTCAAAAAGGTTTTTTCTTCTCAATTACTCAGTTCTCGTCTGTTCTCTGTCTCAGTTTTCAAATGAAGAATTGGAAAGACGTGTGTGTGGGGGATGTGCTGCGGATCCACAAAGACCAAGTCTTCCCAGTGAGCTTCTTGATTCATAAAATGTAGAAATGTGCAGCAATTTTTATTTGTCCTTGTTTCGAGAATATAATAACAATAATATTGTTAGAAAATACAGTACATGGTAAAAAACCAGTATATTCTTAGGATAGCTGGATCAAACTGGATTTAGTGCGTGCTTTGTGTCAGTTTGTGTTTCCACACCTTCGCCCTCATCACCCTCTCTGCTCTGTTTTAATGTTTTCTGTTTTCCCACCCAGGCCGATCTTCTTCTTTTGTGTAGCTCAGAGCCTCACAGTCTGTGTTACGTGGAGACGGCTGATATAGATGGGTAAAAAGACATAATCAGTCCGGTCCCTGAATAATTCTCTTAAAATGTATAGGCACCACACACACTGATGTAAATGCAGAAACGTTTATGATGCTTAAAGTAGACAGTAACAGTAATGATACATTTTTTAAGTGTTTGAACAGGACAATAAAAATGCTTCAAATATGGACGTCAGAAAATGTTTGTGAAGGAGAAAATTTGAAAACATGACATAAATGTAACATCTTTATTAATAGAGGAGGCAGAGGTGTGATTATATGCATCAGTACATACAAATCGTCCTTTATTGAACTCATAAACTACAGAATTAAGACCGTACGACTGCCCTCATCCATATAACTAAAAATTAACTATCAGTGTTTTCGGTGTATTGATGCTTTTTTCTTTGACTTTGTAATGAACACTAAAGTTTTTTTCTTCATTTAGAGAAACCAACCTCAAGTATCGACAGGCACTCAGTGCTACACACGATGAGCTGACCTCTAATCCCTCAGAGGAGGCCCTTAGTGCCTTTGATGGTGAATAAACCTATTTTTATTAAAAATGCAGATTTCAGCTGTGCATTTATAAAACCGAATATTAAGTGAGAGCTAATGTGATGTATCTTTTTTCCAGGTGTTGTACGCTGTGAGGAACCCAACAACCGCTTGTACACCTTCAGAGGTCAGCTGCAGTGGGGCGGAGAGGGTCTCCTCTTGGACAGTGAGCACATCCTGCTGAGGGGAACAGTCCTACGCAACACAGCCTTTGCGTACGGCTTGGTCATCTACACCGGTACTCTTTAGATGGGAAAGAGGAGTGGAACGATGTCATCTGTGTTCAGAAAACTGTTACTTTAGTGCACAGCGATATCACTTTTACACAATGTTCCCAGATCTGCTATCTTCACCTTGCACTCTTGCCTCCACTCACTTCAATGACAAATGTTATTATGAGGAATACAATCTACTGCTAATTATGGTCCTGAGTACCTCACTCTTATAGCTGTGGGCGTCTGGCAGATTATAGGCTCTCCCTGTCTTTTAAGTCATCATTGATTTGATATTATTGGATGAGGCAGAAGTGTCCCTGATCCCATAGCTTTGACCCTTCCTGTTCTGGTTAAGCAGATCAATACATCAAATTTATTCAGAGATGAGTTTCATACTATTAATCTGAAGCTGTCCACTGGTGTAACCCCAGTTAAGCCTGACAATAACTCTAAGTAAACTCACACTCGACATAACCTGCTTCCATCAAAGCTTGCATGTTGTTGCTGTTGTAGGGCTGAGTTGGAATCAGTTTTCTGCCCTAGAATGGTTTTGTCATTTCTGCACACAAAGTTCAGCGACTTTCCACAGTCTGTGAGATTGAGACAGCATCGTCGGAAAACATAATGTGATACTTTATTGATCTCTGCAAAGAAAAACTCTCTCTTCCCCTGACCTCCCTGCACCGGGGTCAGAAACCCCCGGATCTGCTAGGAATTCAGCATCTTGCTCAAGGGCACATCAGCAGGAGCTTGTTGACACGCGGGCTTGAACTCTTACCCTCTGGCTGCTTGACCGTCTACTCAATCAGCCCGGTCGGCAATAGCATCTAATAGTGGTGTTTTTAACGGCAGGCGCAGACACCAAGATCCTGAGGAACAGCGGGAAAGTGAAACTGAAGAGGACTCAGATGGAAAAAGTTTTTAACAAAGTGGTGATGGGGGTGAGTGGATGGAGGGCATGAGAATAACAACCATGAGACATTTTTCTGCAGTTTTTATATACCCTGTGTGTCTGTGCTCTGTCTAGATAGTCCTGTGTGTGCTGCTGGCAGCTTTGTTCCTTGCCATTGGCAGCGGCGTGTTTTCTGCTCAGCTCATGAGACGGAATGGCGTTCTGTCTGCTCTGGTGTTTAACAGCAATGCTGTCTACACCGGATTCCTCGTCTACTGGAGCTACATCATCCTTCTCAGCCCAGCCATGCCTATAGCCCTCTACATCTCGTTAGTTCCATCTACAATACTGCAATCATTTGTGGGTGGGGAGAAAGTTGGGTATGCACATCTGTGTGCGTGCGCTGGGTTACTATGCATGCATGTGTGTGCCTGCAGGTTTGAGCTGGTCCACACGGTCCACAGCCTGTTTATTGGCTGGGATTTGGAGATGTATTGGCAGCAGGCAGACAAACCGGCTCAGGCTAGGAATACCTCACTGAACGAGGAGCTCGGCCAAGTGGGATACCTGCTGAGTGACAAAACTGGAACACTAACCCAGAATCGCCTGCTCGTCAGACAATGCTGCATAGCTGGGGAAATCTATGGTAACAAGAGCTCCTTCTTTTACAGATTACTGAACTGAGAGTGTGTCGTGACTAAACAAAACACTATATTTAATGTGATATTTTAAATTTTCAGCTTAAAGCAGGCCACACCAATACATGTTCTGGTCATGCCACATGGGCAGGTGGATGTTTGGACAAGCCAAATACTCTGCTTTACAAAAGCAAAACTCATTAACAGAGAATACATCAGATGATTTTGCACAGATGTTTAGAATCTGTGTTTTAAAATGTAATTGCAAAGTGCCCAGTTATGCAGTTTTTATTTGGATGAAGCCACCATGTCTGGATTGGTTGAGAGATAGAAGTTGTCAGTTAAGATTAGCAATTTTGGTTAATGTCATAAAGTATGGCAATTGTTATTTTATTTTTGCTGTTCGCACTTCCTCAAGGCTTTGTAAACCCACAAAGGTTTTTATGTTTTTATCTTCTGTGTTAAGCGCAATGAGTTTAGATATAGTGAAATGTGCTATATTAATAAAATTGGCATTTAAACTCACTTTTGGAGTCAGCTTAAAGTAGCACAGAAGTAGCACAGAAAGAACTGCAGTTTTGTTTTGGCATTTTTGTGTTTGTTGCTCAGCCGCTGATACAAAGTCACACACGAAAGCTTTAAAACAGTTTTTCTCATCAGCGTGACACAACTTTAGCAGCAATGACACAGTTTGTTCCCCTAACAATACTTTGTTAACAACTAATGGTCCAACAGTACAGCCTGTGCCAGTAATGTGTGAGGTTACATGCTGAGTTATTATTTGCAGCAATTTCCTTCATTAAAAACTCGTACAAGGTAACGTTCAAGTTCAAATTAGACAGCAAAGATTTACAGTTGAACAAAGACGACTCTGGGGAAAGATGCTTACATCATAAACCTCATCCCTCGAGAAAGACCAGCGGAGACTCCTAACATGCTCAGTGCAACAGTAACCCCAACATTCACCACCACAGGAGAATATTAATACCAACTTTCACCACAGATGACAAACTTTCTTTTTTTTTCCTTTAAAACATATATATTAATAAATAAATAAATGTCTTATTTTATACATTTACAGGTGATGCCTCAGTCAGGGCAGAGGATGTAGAGGTAAACAATTACACTTCTTTATATGTACTTAACCTTATTCTAAGGTATTCCCTAAAGATCCTTCAGTATATGTTTGAAATGATATCATCTTATATTCTGCCTCTTTCCCCGCCTTTGGGCAGCCCATGGATTTAAGCTGGAATCCCTTCTCCCGTGGTGGCCTGTTTATGTCAGCCCCAGCCCTCGTGGACAGACTTAGAGGGAACCAGTGTCCGCTCAGCAGACAGTTCCTTACAGCGCTGGCTTTATGCCATACTGTCATGACAGAGTGGAAGAAAAGTAAGGCTTTGCACATGTCGTGAGTCCGTAATGTTTTTTACCTAAGTTGTGAATTTTTTCAACTTAACTAAAGTTAAATAAAGATTAAAGGTTTTTTTCTCTGCTATTATCTAAGAAAACCCGTAAATCACTAATCTGAATGTGCATGGCAGAATAACTGTGGTCCTTTTCTGGAAGACAACATGTTTTCCTCCTTTGTGCACTAACCGCGTTCCCACAGAGACTCCAGTTTACCAGGCTGCGTCCCCAGATGAGGAAGCACTTGTTGGTGCTGCCAGAGAGCTGGGCTGGGTCTTTCTTTCTAGGGCGAGAGATTTTATTGTTGTCTCAGAGCTGGGCGTCACTCGCAGGTATCAGCTCCTTGCACTGCTGGACTTCACCAGTCAGAGAAGACGCATGTCTGTATTGGGTGAGAGCAGCTCTTGTTAAACACACGCATATAATAGCTTTTTTCATTTGGCTCACACAGGTTTGATTCTAAGTGAAACAGCCTTTTGTTATTTCTTAGACATCCTTTTGTTTAGTCCATACTAAGAGGGGTTTTTTGCCTTTAGTGCGGGAGCCAGAAGGTGGAATAAAGTTGTACTGTAAAGGGGCAGATATAGTGATCCTGGAGAGACTGCAGAAGGACTCTCCACATCAGGAAAGGACTGAAAGAGCTCTAGAGGTAAAGCATTTCCCTCTTGCTATTAATCCTGTTTTTAATCATTATGCTAAGCTAAATTAACGTAATGTTTTTTCCGTCCTGTTAACAGTTATCACGTACTCTGCATTTGCTCTCAAATTTCTGTGACTGCGATGTGTACAAGTCTACACGGACTTAAACTACATTATCTTCCACTACAGTTATCATTTGTCACATCATCAAACCATCTACACACTATACTGAAGGCTCTTAATCAATGATTAGTAGGTTTTCAAGAACGGGTCCAACCAGTCGTTACTAGCTAATGAGATAGCTGAGGCATCCCTGATTATCGCTTGTTTTTTTTCTTCCAGTTCTGCCTGAAGGATTACTCAGTAAATAACGCGAGCCTATCAAAAACCAATCTAACTTATCTTCTGTCAGCTGTTTGCCGAGGCCTGTCTCCGGACACTGTGCATTGCGGTTCGATCTGTTCCTGAAGCATCATGGGAGCAGTGGAACAAAACTCTGGCTCAGTCTGCCACCATGGCGACCTGTGACCGTGACGCGCTGCTGGAAAAATTATATGACGAGATGGAAATGGACCTGCAGGTGGGCTCGTGCTCAGTGAGGTTTTATATATTGTCAGTTCTTCATTTAAAGGGTTCTAATAATGTTAATGCTTAAAGATTTCAGCCCTTTATTTTCCCCAAAATTTATTTTTGCATTTGTGGAGCTGAGCGCAGACTGATTCAAATATTTTTTTCTTCGTTAAAATCTGTTTAACCTGTTTTATAAGGTTAAACTTCACTAAGTTTCTCACATTATATTTGACTCTGATGTAGTCATACATCTTTAGACTACAATCACAAAGGTCTGGTTTCACCATACACCATTTTCAGTGAATGAATCTCATGCAAAGCTTGAGGTCAGTCATGAGTTGTGCTACCACGCTCAGCACATCAAAACAGAGTTCCACTGTGACGTCCAAAATTTAAATTTTTTACTTTTTATGTTTCGTAATATTTAAAATATTCTATATTAAAATGCAAATGTGTTTCTTTTTATCTATATTTGTTTATTATTTTTATTGCCCATTGTTTGGTTTAGTAACAGCAAATAGATTACTCACTTGAAGCATGTTTGTAAGTGATTAAACGTCTAACCAAACTGCACTAGGTTTGCAAGAAACTGTTGACTGACCACAGTCCACTCAGCATTATCACCACAAGCTAAAAACAGTAAATTTGCCTGCATCAGTAAAGGGGGCAAAAGTCACAGGTCAGACCCGTAAGCTTTTTGTGTATTTCCCCTCATAGCTGAGAGGTTAACTGGATGAGGATTTGAGGCAAAACACTGCAGTGTTCTTGCACTTTATGCATCAGAAACTGTTCAATAAACTGCATTTTTAAACATACCTTTGAGAGATATTTGTAGACAGTTAATTGAGATAACAAACACTGGGGATGTTTGAAAGTCTGGTAGTTTGTGATGGTGTTGTTTATTCTCAGGCTGCTCTCTGCTGCATCACTATTTTGTGGAAACTGCATGAACTGCGGTGCATGCAACAAGCACACAACACATTGATAACATTATTGCCTGCAGCAATACAGTCTTCCTCACTGTGACTTTGGTTGCTTCTCTAAAATGATAATCAATTTGAAGGGTGTCTGTTCCAACACAATGCAGGAGATCTAGGGCACGCACAAATGCACAGGTAGTAACTCTTCCCCAGAAAGCAGCTGTGTTAGACACAAACTTGAAGTTTTTAGTCTAATGTAAAGGGCTGGTTTCATACTTTTATGGGCACAGTCATAGAACTTTGTGGTATGAAATATGTATGTAATATTTAAAAATGTGAATATGCTGTATGGATGCTGAAATTAAGTCTTGCTTTAGCTGCTGGGGGTGACAGCAATAGAGGACCGACTTCAGGATGGAGTGCCTGAAACCATTGCTCTACTTCAAGAGGCCGGGATTAAAGTATGGGTGCTGACTGGAGACAAAAAAGGTATTATGATAAGCTGTGACACGACAAGGAGCATGGCATAAATTCTGAACGTGTCATAAAAATAAAGTTTCACTGTGGTTTATGTGTTATTCTAATTCCATCTGCGACTTCTTTCCTTGTGTTTGTAGAGACTGCAGTGAATATTGGATATTCTTGCAAACTACTGGATCCTGATAGCAGAATAGTAGAATGGGAGGAGCTGAGGTTAGCAGTGTTAGAAATACACAGACACATCCAACCACATGCACATACACACACTCACACCATCCCATTGATCTTTGTTTGTTTGCCCCTGCAGACAGATACTCCAGTCCCCAGATCCACGGGTCAGTTTCTTTAAGCCCAGACAGACAGAGCTGTGGGCTGTAGACAAGGAGATGGCTGTAGCAAAGACTTCCGTGGTCCTCACCGGACCTGAGCTGGTAAACACACCGACCTGTGCTATACATAGACAATGTAAAGTTTTGTAAAGGACAAATTCTATCTTATGATTTGCGGACGATTTGGTTTCATGAGAAGTTGTATTCTGCAGAGACATGGAGAGGCGATATTAAAAGGTGTTGAGCAGTAGATTCTTCTGTTTCTTCTTCTTTTAGGACTAACTTCTTGCGCCCAGTGGAATGATCAAACAAGAAATCATTAGTTTTACATTAATTGGAGATAAATTATCTGAATTTCAGGAGCGGGACCACACCTCCAAACACGCTGCTTCCAGTTCTCATCTATATTTGCGCCCCCACTTCTACAAACTGTTCGTTCTCGTTTACGTGCCTCACCCTGTCTCCCCTTTTCAATTCTTTAACTCATTCATTTCTAGTTAGTACATGGGTATCTGCAAGGCCCGGGAGCCGCCGCCAGTCCCCTCCGAGGCCTTCCCCTAGCTCACTTCATGTCTAAGCCATTCACCTTTATCTACTAAATCACTGTCAAACCTAAAATGAAGACGTGGGACCAGCGAGTGAACGATTAGTATAAGTTTATTCATATATACGTTTATTTGTAACAGATAATACTCACAACAAAAAAGTCATACAGGGAGGGGAGGAAAACATAAAATTACACTGAAAACAAAGAATGTAATCTCTGAGGATGAATTACATTAAAAAAAGAAAACACTGGACATATGCACGCTTGTAATGATTCAGCTAAGCAGGGAACACGTCCTATTCTCGCTTTGCTTTAAGTTTTAGGTCAGCTTGTCTTCGTGTCTGGGTTTTGTTGTAGGGTTTTGTACAGTGAGGTGATTAAAGTAATTTTTTAAACTCTAGAAAGACTTCTGTTTGTTACTATCAGGTCTAGGGTTCTTTATTTCAGTTCTTGTTTATTATTAAGCCTGGATTTGTTGTTTTTTTAAAATTCTGATTGGTTCCTTCATAGTTTCTCGGTTCTTAGTTTTGTTGATCATTTAGCTTTGATCTTCATTTATTCACTAGTACTTGTGCCTTCAGTTTGCGTTAGTTACTGCTTGTATTTAAAGAGTTTCTCATTTCCTCTGTGTTTTCTTCCTGCATTATCTCCTCTGTAAAGTTCAAATTTCTGTCTTTCCTTGTTCGTTATTTTTGATCACGTTTTGCTTTACTTTGTGACTTCTCTCCTGTTTGATACCTTTAGTTTTACTCCCCCCTCTGTCTCTGTCTAAATTAAGCTCAGTTTTGTCTCATTACCCTCCTGTTCCTGCTTCCTTGATTATCCTCTTGTGTATAAATAGTCCAGTCCTTCCCCTCACTCTTTGTCTGAGCATCTATTAACCTCCTCTTTGAGTCTATTGCCTTTTGGATTTTGTATCTTGGACTTTGCATCAGCCATAATAAATGACTTTGTTATTTAAGTCTCCCCCGCATCTACGCATTTGGGTCTGTTTTCCCCAGACAGAGTTTGACCAGAGGCCAGAATGGGGGGCCACATTCATGAGCCTGGCAGAACATTGTCAGTCTGTCCTGTGCTGCCGCGTAACACCTGCACAGAAGGCCGAAATCGTCACATTGGTGAGAAAACATACCAGCTCAGTGACCATGAGCATTGGTGATGGTGCCAATGATGTCAATATGATCAAGAGTAAGGGTTTATTTGTAGTTCTACAATATAAAAAAGTAAAAATAAATCAGTGTGCACTGATCATTTGTGTTCATGTTTTAACATTTGCCTCCTTCCTCTCTCCTCAACACCAGCGGCTCATGTTGGTGTGGGTCTGGCAGGAGTGGAGGGAGGTCAGGCGGTGCAGAATGCAGACTTTGCATTGGCCCAGTTCAGATTTCTGCAGCGGCTGCTTCTCGTCCATGGCCGCTGGTCCTACCGTCGCATTTCCCTCTTCTTGCGCTATTTCCTGTTTAAGACCTGCAGTTTTGCCCTTGTGCATCTATGGTTTGGTTTCTTCAATGGCTTCAGTGCTCAGGTTAGACAAAAACAGATATTAAATTATGCCAGTTAAAGGCTTATAGTCACGTCATGAAGTGAGGTTCAAAAAATTATGTTTCTCTCACAGTCTCTGTATGAAACATGGTTCATCGCTTTATACACGGTTTTCTACAGTGCATACCCAATTCTTTGCCTGGCCTTTTTTGAACAGGTGAGCTGGAGAGTTTATGTTAAACTAAAAGAAGATAAGTGTGAATGTCTAAACAATAAAAATCGCCTCTTTCTTTTTTAGGATGTCAGCGCAGAAAAAAGCTTAAAATTTCCCGAGTTGTACAAGTGTGGACAGAGACATGAGCTCCTGAGCCCCCTCAAGTTGACCTTGTCACTCCTGCATGCTGTGTATGCATCGCTCGTTTTCGTCTTCATCCCGCTCGGCGTTTTCGACAACACGGTCTTTGACTACCAGACGATGGCGATCACGGTTTCCATGGCAGTTACGTTCACTGCCACGATTGAGGTCAGGATGTCTTATGGTTTTGTGTGTACATGGGCAATGACAATAAAGGGCTATTCTATTCTTCTTTCATAGATGCAGTTGTCACAGTGAAACAGAAAGTGTAACATTTTTAATTGATTTATATTTATAATAACCATGGTTAAATGTTTTGTAGATAGTTAATTAAGTTTTTTGTGAATGTTATGTTATGAAAACTTGATAATGTTTACAAAATGTTTTATAATTAATTACCTATTCATCTATAGCCACTGTTGGAATACATATTTAATCATTTGAAAGTGATCATTTAAAAAAAAAAATACATTTTAACCATCTTTTAAAAATGTAGTGGGTTTGTGGTCCGTATAACAGGACTGTGAGCTTTGAAAGCACAGTCGGTCGACCATTTAAAATGCGGCCATTCACACATACAACCCTGGAGCTGATGACACTAAGGTTTTCATAAATGAGAAGGAGTGAAATCTATCTGATTACTGATGTGTCAGAGGCGTCATGGCACCATTATCAAAGGACAGTTTAGGCGTATCTCTGAGACACCTGGGGCTTTGATGTGACAACAGTGTCTGACATCCTGGGAATGAAGACAAAGTGACCGCTATGTTTGGTTATCAGTAACAAATACATAATATGTACTTGAAATGCCATGTGTGATCAGCAGTGATGGGAATAGCGTTACAAGTAACGGCGTTACTTTTTTCAGTAACGAGTAATCTAACTAGTAACTCTAATTACTATTGCTATCGTTACAACGCTGTTACCGTTACTAACAAGAAAATGCGGTGGGGTCGCATTACTATTTTTCAACAAAAGGACGGTTGAAGCTGTCTTCAGCTTACCGCACCTTCTATCAGTTGCAGGGAAGTAGCTGTCTACGTAAGTAATCTGGGCACTACAGCTTTAAGCAGCTGCGCGCGCTCCCGCTGAAGGCAGTCACTTTCTGGCAGACGATCACTTTTTGGCACAACACCTGGAGCTAAGGGGGCAAAACAATCGCATTAATGCTGCTGTTTGGTTGAGGAAGAATATAGTAGTCGTGGTAAGCCAATCACATGACCACTTTAAGATGACAAAGCAACAAGGTGATATATACCACGTAAAACCAGAGTCATAATAAACAATATATACACGGCGTTTTTTTCCTCTATAGTTTCGTCATGTTTACTGTCTTAAGGACAGCGCTAGAAAGCACTCTCTGCTTATGACCATAAAATAAAAAAACAAAACAAAAAACAGCCCGTTCATTTTGGTGCAAAAATGTACCATGTCGACCAATCAAAAAATGATATGGCAACATGATGTTTGGTTGTTTAGGAAGAGGGGGAAAGAGAGAGAGAGAGCAAGTTTTAAAATGTGAGAAATTTGTGACGTTTAGCGTGTTTGGAGTGTGTAGTTAATATGTTGTCTTGTGTATCTCCAAAAGTTGATTCTGTTCATCTGGATGTAGCGTTTTTTTTAGTGGGAGAAACGTTTCGTCACTCATCCAAGTGACTTCTTCAGTCTCAGCTGACTGCAGGTTTCTTATTCTGAATTCTGCAAATTCTCATGAGCATTGCATAATTATGATGAAGGAACTGACCTCCAAGCCCTTTGTTCCTTCAGTGGGCTGGTTTCAGTCATTATGCAAATGTACTGTTTATAAGATTGGGGAAACCTGCAGTCAGCTGAGACTGAAGAAGTCACTTGGATGAGTGATGAAACGTTTCTCCCACTGAAAACGCTACGTCCAGATTAACAGAATCAACTTTTGGAGATTTACTTACCTGGATTATTGAGCATGCATCAAGACGTTGTCTTGTGTAGTTAGTGTGTAGCGTTGTGGATAGTTTTTTGTTGAGTGTCAGAACAGTGAGGCGACTGCTGTCTCCAGGTAGAAAACAGGAGGAGTGATACACCTCCTGCTGTCAGACCTGCAGGTATCAGGCTGAGATGTTCTCCACTATAGTGGACAGAAATTGTTTTTTTGGAGTGGCACAAATAATTTGTGTGGCATTTTATTGAATGCAGAACACCTGATTGTTCTGTAAATAGTTTGAAATGGTTTAAAAAAAAAAAGGGTAAAAGGAAAATGGCTGCAAATAACTTTGTTGTTTGCAAAACTTGTGCATATGCATTTAAAATTGACAATTTATATTTGAATTTAAAGTTATAAAATATGATTCAATAAACATGTTTGTGGTTGTTACTGTAAAAATATAACTTTTTCTACTTGGATTTTATGTTTTGATTTTAGATTAATTGTGTTAGTACAGTATGTCAAAATGAAAAACATAACTGTAAATTCAGACGTGAGGTTGTGCTGAAAAGGATGATACCAAACAAGGCAAAGTAAATAGTTTTTAAAGGTGAAATGTAGAGGAAACATCAAAAGTTGTTAAAAATGGGCAATTATACCCTGGACCCCAGAGAGTGAAACTTTTTTTAAAGTAATGCAACAGTTACTTTTCAAGTAATTATTAACTTTTAGAATCTTGTAACCCAGTTACTAACTCAGTTACTTTTTTGAAGAAGTGACTAGTAACTATAATTAATTACTTTTTCAAAGTAACTTGCCCAACATTGGTGATCAGAACGCAATTATTTTTTTTAATCTCATACCAGCTCTGATATAATACATAATATATTGCTCTAATTGCTTTTTTCTAACACTGATCTAAATAGGAATGATCTAACCTTAGAAAACTTAATTATAATTTCATTTTTATTTACAGTAATTGAACTATCTGCTGGTCCGTTATTTCGTATAGACTTACTATATGATTATATAAATGTTTACTATTCGGTCTCCTTTCTGACATAAACACTGTACTATATATCCAGTTGGACTTTTATCCTTTAATGTGTTTCCACGTCTCAGATTATTCTGCTGACCAGACACTGGACCAAGTTCAACATAGCAGCTGTAATTGTCTCCGTGGGGCTGTTCTTCATCTGTACCAGGATCACCCACAACCGCTTCCTTTTTGAGAAATCACCCAAGGACTATATATTTCTTGGTATTCAGCACAGGCCTATTATTATTTCTTTGTCACTCTTGTGAGATTTTGCTTTAAGCTGTGACATAACATCCCATCGTTGGACTAAAACTCAAAAAAGAAAACATGCAACAACAAGGAGCTGATTTCAATTTGCCTTTAGAAAATTGTGGCTCTCTATCCCTTTCTGTCTAAAGGTATAATTGCTCTATGTTTGTCCTTTTATCAGGTGCATCTGATTACGCCTTCACTGATCCGGTTGTATGGCTCACAGCTCTGCTTGTTGCCTGGACAGCTGTTTTGCCCTCAGTGACTGCTCACGCCCTCAGTGTCATCCTCAATGTCCACGATAAACACAAGGTGATCTTTTTGTGCATGGGAGAGTATGAACGAAAGATCTAGTGGTGTATCTGTTTGAAAAGGAATACTTCTCAAAAGGAAAAGCTAAAAATGTAAATTGTATGTCCATTTAGGTTTCGAGTCACTGAATGTCATGCTCCATATTTCACAGTTTGCTCAGTTTATGCCATCTCTCTGTCAAAAGAGAGAAGGTGTAAAAATGGTCAGAAAAACTGAGAAAAACTGTAGATTCATAAACTGCAGCTCTTGACAGGAAACACACAGAAACTTTGTCCTCACAGTCAACAATCACAGCACATACCACGCCAAACAACCTGCAGCAGCTCGTAAAAACTCCACCAATCTCAAGTTATTCTTTCTCTATTATTATCTGATCGTTTTCTAGTCATGTGCTGCAGTTTATTGTGAGCGTATTTTCAAAGAACTGGCAGACCCAGATGCAGTACACTAGACCAGAGAGCGAAGTTCAAAGAATTACTGAATAATGCAGCAGTTGCAGCGATGATCAGAAAATCATCAGAGATGGGATTCAACAAAGGCTGCATGGAGCACGAGGGGATCCTCAGACCACAGAGGTTGACAGAGAGTCTGTTGAGAAGTGAGTTGGCAAAGGGGTTGTGAGTACAGCATGCTGATGAGCCGATGCACCCAAGGTGTGCCGCCTGAGGAAAAAGACAGGAACCGGACAGGCCACACGATCACTGAAAACACAGAGACACAGATACACCTTACCTACAGGTGCTGTGCTGGTGCCCAAGTCCAAAGCAGAGGTGAGGGAGAGTGAGAGACAGAGGAGGGAAAAGAGGACCAGAGAAAAGGAGCTTTGATAAGAAGACACTAGAGACGGAAAGGAGATCATGCTTGCAGTTGTAGCTGCTGCTGACATGCCCAGCCATCATCTCCGGTTCAGTTTACTGAGTTTTGTCACTGTTTCTTGTTACTCTGGGGTTAAACGAAACACACAAAAAACCCCCAAAAACTTTATATAAAGTAAACGGTCGCTGATATGTTTCTCCCTTTCTGTGACCCAGGTCCACAGTGTATCCCATCAGTCAGTGGAACTGAGGACTCGTTTCAGAAGAGGGACGCCTCTCCGCCGTTCCTCTTATGCTGTCTCTCAGGGAGCTGGGTCCGGACGCCACATCACCTCAGCGACACACATGAGAAAGTGACTGCAAGTCATAACCGTGCTGTCTCGAAGGCGAAAAACGACTGACTGTGTGAAACATACGTAATGGAGTGCTGCATTAAAAGATTTTGTAACAGATAACACGTATCGTCTGCTCCTGCAGCAAACTTTTCTGTGTCTTTCAGTGTTTTGCGTATGGTTCTGTGGGCAGTTCTGTTGCACTATTGTACAGATACTATTTTGAAATAAAGTTAATGATATAATGTACAAAATATATTATGCATCATAAATCTTGTTTATTATCTTCGCATTGGCACTTTGGATCTGTTCAAACAGAGGTAATCTTTTTATATGAGTAAAAATCAAATCTCCATCTGCTGAGGTTACAGCGGATTTCCTTTGAGGATCGAACCAAACACAATAAACTGACAGCATAGCCTTGTTTTACAATTGTTTTATTTGTTAATTTATTTCAAAACACGCAATTTACCCATATTATCCTTTTAAGTTTTTATTTTTCTGTAACAGTTATTACTCAGATTATTCTCCTTCTCAAAAGTCTCAACTAGAATGAAACTAAAAGTCCTCCACAGGCTCTCCGGCTTCTGCAGTGGGAGGAGGGGAAAAAAGGCTTTCTGAATAGACGTGAGTGGGTTTTTCCCTCGTTTATGTGGGTGTGGAGATGTGTGTGATGGGTTTACGCTGGGGTATGTGCATGTACGCATGTGTTCGTGTGTGTGTTTAAGTGCAATAAGTGGAATGTCCACACAGCCGGGAAATCACAGGACCCGTAGAGCTGAACATTGTCTTCTAGGTTTGGCAGCCAGATTGTCATACCTCTGATTTCATCTTTGGTTTCAGCAAACACTCTCAAAAGGCAGACTCACCCTCTCCAGCATGTGCCTGTGTCTGTTTGTGTGTCTGTCTGTCTGTCCGAGTGCAATATAAGCCACCATCTCCAGACGACTTTGTAAACTTAAGTAGGTACAATGTAAGTGTCTTTGCATTGATTGTGGCCCTTCCTTGGCGCTGGGGACAAAGACAGTCGAACATTGTAGAACGATGGAGCCATGAGTGTGGTGGATCGGCTTGCAAACATCAGCATGGACTCCATTTTGATGTCAGTGGCAGTTTGGGGCGTTCGTGTAAAGTTAAGTGATCTCAGTGTGGTGAAACATGGGATGCTGTAGTGCTCTTGTGTCCCCAGCCACTCTCACCATAACCTGAGTGACTGGGGTTACTCCGCCCACACTGGGCTCATGGGATTGGTTAATTGGCCGAGTAAATGGCTGTGAAGGTCGAAATGAGTGGGAGCGCTTAAATGTCGCGGATGGAAGGGAGAGGGGGTTGAGGGTTACACTCTGACCCAGCAGCAACAATTAGGATTGGGGGGGTCAGGTGTTTGCATAGTTCTCTGTGCAAAAGCCACCAACCGGAGCCATTTTTTAATTCCTCGCGGCTGGTTACATCGTCATTACATTAGCAGGACATTGTGGTGGGTGATGGGAAACATGGTCTTTGCACCACAGCTCTTTTTTGCACTGCTGCGTCGGACTACAATGGTGGCGGGGAACTGGTCATGCGATCGTCGGTTCGAGGGGTTTGAGCTGTGAGATCTGGTCGAGATGGGAGGAAGGATGAACGAGTGAGTGGGGCTGGTGGGGCAGTCGTTTGGCAGTCGGGCACTACAGCATGTCACGATTCAGAGAGCCTCTTTTCCGCGTGATTTTGTTCTTCCGTCCTTCCCTTCCTCTGGCCTGCCCTCTCTCTACCTTTTTTCTTGTTTTGAAACTGATTGTCTTCTACCATCACAAAGACACTTGGTTCTGATTGATTAACAGGTAACAGAAGAGGGAGAGCACAGTGTGACTGGGGGTGTCTACATCAGTCCCACCGGCAACCTATTCAATCCCACAGAGAAATGACACGAATATGCTGTTTGACAGTAGATGCGGACGACACTTCAGGCGGGATGATCGGTTGCCACATGGTACTGCGGTTGGTCGGTCGGTCGGTCAGTAAGAAATGGTTTCAGATTTTTGCATGACAAATACTGCAACCCATAGCAAAGGAACAGAAAATAGAAATAGTCTTCCACATAGGTACAAATGAACACATATACATTGTACACAGGCCGAAGGAAAGCATGTAGACAGACGTACAGGTATCGGAAGGCCGCTCAGGTCTGAGTGTGTCCCTGTGATTAACTCCAAGTAAACAGCCCGTCTTTGGAAAAGCAAGACACACGTTTCAGGACCCGAGTGAGGACCGCAAGCTGAGGAATGAAGATTGAATGCGATTGATTGGGAGGAGAGGAGTTTGACCTCCCCCAGCACACACTGCCCCCTACTGTTTGGATTTATATACATCAAAGAAACATTGGGGAAAGGGGAAGGGTTGCAACAACACATGCACACAACCAGTGAATCCAACAGTGACAGAAATTCTAAAACAAAGACCCCTCCATCGCCTAAAACCCAAATCCTCCCACCCTGTTTTGTTTATTTTTGATAACCAAACTATTACCCCCACCCTTCTCCCCCCACACCCAAGTCTTTCCATCCTCCTCCTCTCCCCACAAAATCACAGGTCATTCCTGTTGGTTTCTATACAGTTATACAATATCCATGCACAAAAGAAAAAAAAGTGCACCTTCTTTTCAACAGGAGGTGCTGGTCTTTAATATTCTAAGAACATCAGGAGCACTTGAACACACCCAGGAACCTTCAGAAGTAACTGTGAAACTGTTTTTTTTTTTCTTTTTGTTTTTTCAGAGAAAAGACAACTGAAAGGCAGAAGAAAGCTAACAATGGATATAAGGTTATTCCTCCTTTGGTTTAACATCAAATTTTTGGTTTATAATTCAACCGAAATCACATTTTTGTCATTTCTTTTTCTCTTTCTTTCTTTTTTTGTTGTTTCTTTGAATGTAGGCGTCTGTGAGAGAGCTTTGAACTAAACATCTGAAGCGAGCAGCTCTCGCTCGTCTCCCTCTATTCTTCTGTCTCCTTTTCTCGCGTGACCCTCCACAGAAACATTCACAATGTCTTTTCCTTTATGAAAACAGTAAGTACATGCCGTAGCAAAAAACAAACGAGAGAACGTACGAGGAAAAATAAGCAAACGAATAAAAGGAATTTAACAGTATAAAGCTTCAAGTCACAAGTTCCAAAACTAACTATCATAGTATCATACTTTCATAATCATTGTTATCATTAGCAGTATTATTTTCAGTTTAAATTACATAAAGTTTACATGAAAGGTTTTTGAGGTATTTCAGAATTAATTGTCAACACACGCCTACCAAGTCCTAGCACTAGCCAGGGGGAAAAGTTGACTGGACAGACAAGGTGGAGGGAGGGAGGGAGGGAGGAGAGAGTGTGTGTCTATAAACTGTCAGCGAGTCTTCCACACTTTTCCAGTGCAGCCTCTGTGCTTGCACGCAGTGGGGAGAAAGAAAGCCGTTTGGCATTTAAGATTTTATAACAACAGCCCTCTGGGTGCTTACAGCCGCCGCCTCTTTACCCTTCTCTTTCTCTGTTACACAAAAATATCTCTGATGTGAGGAAGGTAAAGCGGCCGAGAGCGTAAGCAGGCCAGGCGGAAAGCAAAAGAAAAACACGAAGGCTGAGAGCTAGCAGAAGATCGACGATACAGCAACGAAGACTCCGACAGATTAAGGAGTAACATATAATTTTGTTTCAAATAAATAGCGTATAGAAAATGTTTTATAGACTTTCTACATGATAAAGTGCTTGTATTCTAGTGTATCAAGATGGAAAGTCAATATGGGAGAAAATGCTGACACAGCCCCCACTCTGTGTCCCTCTCTTTGGCCCCCCTTTCTGTCCATCCAATTATGGGTGCATTGTCTGTGTGAGCACACGCTTGTAAGTGGGTATGCCGCTATATGCATGCATCTGTGTGTGTGGGTGTGTGTCCAGTGCAGTCCCACCCGTGGTTGAAGGGAAAAGGCACTCAACTCTGTCTGCAAGGCAGCCACCTCCTCCTATGTGGCACAATGCAGTCTGACTGCGCTGTTAGTAGGAACGTGTGTGTGTGTGTGTGTGTGCGCACGTGCGTGTGTGTGCGTAATATCATCAGTGTGTTTGTAACAGTTTGGGGCAAAGAGGGGGGGCTCTCGTTTTTTTGGTTTGTGTCCCCCTAGGCAGTTTGTGACTGGTAGGCTGCAGTATCTTTGGTATTAGTGGCGGTTTCACAAACCACTCAGCTTAGTGAGGTAGCCACATTGGTTCTCACTACTACAAACGTCATTTTGTCAGTGTCATTCCTAAAGCTGAATCTAGCTATTTATCTATGCTCACTGAACTGTATACCACAAGTCAATTTAAGCTCATCTTCCTTTGGCGACGTTAACTCACTGCTTACAGCAACGTGAAGTTAGTCAGTACCTCCTGATCAGCTCCTCTACAATGACCACCTCTTATCTAATCTGCACTGCTAATCTGACTACATTGTTGGAAATGCTACAGTTGCATCTTAAGACCACACAGATAACTACGGAGTCCCAAGCGTAAACGCCCCGCGCCACCACCCCACCCTCCAATAAAACATAGCGAGTCAGCCAGGACATTTGGAGGTCATGTTTTGTCCCTCTTAATTTTACCCCATCCTCAGGGCTCAGCTTTAAAGGGGCGGGGGGGCTGAGAGTACCACAGTTCCGACACGAAATGCCAAAGGAGAGAAAGTGTCTGTCATTTATTCTTCTCTTCAGCAGCTCCCTGTTTCTCTTGTCTTTTCTCTTTCTTGCGGTAAATGTCCTGCAGGTCTATATTCACACAGAATGCAAAAAAAAAAAGAAACAAAACCACGTCCTTCGTTGGCCTCAGTCCTTGCATCCTTCTTTTTTTTCCTTTTAAAAAGTCCTTCCTTTTTTTGTTTTTGATTTATCAACAAGGTGCCTTACTTATGCACAACAGAGCACAATAGTAACAAGAAATAGAAACTTTGTGTCTATGGTACTAATTAAATACCCGCATCAATATAGAGAGGAAGGGGGTGAGGGGTTGGAGGGGGAAATGGGGTTAGAGGGACAGAGGAGGTAGAGAACCAAAGATAGAATGAGAGATTTTCTTCTGCTTCAAAATGTGTCCAGTTATGCGTTGGAAACATTTTGTGTTGCACTGTATGTTTGGTGTCTTTCTCATTTGAGGTTTGGTTATTGTTTGCCTTTAAAATCAGATTCTTGTTTTTTTCTTTTCTTTTACTAAAAAAGTATAATTTCATTCAGTTAAAAGCTGATTGTTGGGCGCTATGGCACACACCGCCCATCATCTGCAGGGCGCACTGTAACTGTGTGTTAACCATAGCACCGTTTTCTCTGACTCGCATTAAGGCAGTAAGCATTGGCACTAATTGTTGTAGCATTTTAACAGCTGAGTGTGGTGTTTAGCTTTGGGCTAGCTACTGATAACCCTTGTGTGGGAATAACCAGGTTTGACTGAAATCACATCTGTTGAGCTTTTTTTTTTTTTTCTGCAAGCAGATGAAATGAATGAATAGAAAATCAATGATTTCATAAAACCTCTGAAAAATAATCTAAATGAAACCTCCACTGCACCACTGATGTGTCTTACTTGGGATGCCTTTCTGTTACATTTTACTCTGTTGTACTTTCCCCCTCCTCTCTTTGTGTAATTTTCTTGTATTCCGTTTGGATTGCCCAAATAAATCCCTGCCTTTGCAAAATCCCTGCATTTTCAGCATTCAGGCTAACCATCCCCCTCCTCCGGCTTCACCAGTGCTGGTTGGATGAGGAACAACAATAGGATAATGGTTAGCTATTGATCTGCCTTCAAAGAGCTGCGAGGCCTGAATGTGTTGTGCCATGACTTCTCCTCAGCATCTAGTGGCTCTTCCCTCCCTCTCCTCCACTCTGAACCCCCCTTGCTCTGCTGGATGCAGGTCTCTGCTTTCAACAGCAGGGGGCACTGTTGCTCTGCCAGCGCAGGCAAGGCTGGCGAGGTGTGCTTGCTGCTGATGCTGCTGATGCTGCTGCTGCTGCTGTAGTGAGGCCTTTGTGTCCCCATCTCCACTGGGTCTCATGTGCTCCTCTTACATTCTGCTTTTCCTATGCAGCTGTAATGTAGTTGGCTGGATGCCCGAGCGTGTTGTTGTCATCGTTCGGTTCTCAGTTATTGATTAGAGGAAAAGCTCCCAGCAGAACAAAGAGCATGTCCAGACATCTCACCCGCCTCTCCTGTTGGTCAGAGAAACGCAGACTCTGGGCTCAGGCTAAGAGTAACATGTCTCCCTGCAGGCCTCCCAACATCTGTGCAAAAAATATACGAGACCTGGGCCTGGAAGACCTGAGTATCTACTGGCGAGTGTCTTGAGTTTCACCTTCATGAGGGGGTCAAGGCCTCGCTCCCTCTCTGTCTGCATCGATTCATTTTTCAATTCATTAGTTTGCCGTATGATCAGGCCGAGCTGCTCTCTGAAATGGCTGGCCATCAGGGAATACCTTTGGCTGAGGAATGAAGGAGACTGCGGGAGGAGGAGGAGGAGGGGGGAGGTAGAGGCGGAGAACTGGAAAGCCTTGTTGTTTTTTTCATAGGCTGCGTTGTTTTCTTCATGACGGCCTTGTGTGTGTGCAGGATGGGGCTCTGATAATAAGGCTATGTGCTGTTCTGTTTTCAGATTTATTGCCGTTCTTTTGCCCTTGTTGCTTCCGTGTGCCGGTGTGTGTGTGTGTGTGTGTGTGTGGTGTGTGTGTGTGTGTGTGTGTGTGTGTGTGTGTGTGTGTGTGTGTGTGTGTGTGTGTAGGAAACAGCGAGGAGGCAGACACAAAGGAGGTGAGTTGAGAGGAAAAAGCAGAATCAGTGGCTACTTGGGTGGTGAAGGAGGAGGCCAGCATCATGTAGATACCGCCCAACAGAAACGTCAAATCTTTGGTGTCGCTTTGCTTTGTCAGATGCCATAAAAATTATTTTCTCTCAAAAAAGAAGGAAAAAAAAAGAAAGACAAAATCAATGATTGTCCTTGTGTGTGAGAAATGCAGAGTGGACCTGACTTCACACTTCACCTTTTTAGATTATGCTTGTTTCAGGTGAGAGCTTGAAATTTTAACTGACGTAAAAGATGATTGCATGGCACAAAGGATTTTTATATCGTGTAGAGGACACCTTCAGGTGCTCCGGGCCAGGCAGGGCTGTTACAGACAGGCTTTGCAGGGAATTTCCAGCGTCGCCTGTTGTTCCGGCCTGGTTCCTCGGCCCGCCGAAGGCCCTCTCCTGCTTCTCTCAGGCCTTGGAGAAGGTGGTGGCAGAGGTGCCTGGCTGCCCGGGGCTGGTACCGTGGTCATCGTGCCAGCGGTCCACACAGCGGCGGCGAGCATTCATGAAGAAGTTGCTGACGGTGCTGAGCTCCAAGCCGAGCTGCTGGGAGATGGTGATCTGCATTTCCTTGGATGGACGCTTGTTCTCCTTGAAGATGGCGATGAGTGTGCGGCGCTGCAGGTCAGTGAAGACTAGACGCTGTTTCTTGGGCGCCGTGTTGCGGTCCTTGTGTTGCTCCTGTTCTTTGCGCTTGCAGGCTTGGTGTGGATTGTAGAGGTGGGAGGGATGGGAATGAGAGTGGGAGGCAAAGAGGAGAAAGAAAACACAACGCAAGGTAAATATACAAAAGTGATCATTTTCATGAACTGAGAGCTGGAGGTGGAGGGAAGTAAAGTGCGTAAACTATAATTACCCAGTACTTAAACACATAAAACTAGTTCATACACCAGTGGAGGTGCTATGGCTCCATCTCTATTGCCATATTAAAGTTGATTTAAAGCTAATCCATGCCTCCTGCCCAGTGGGAATATTCCTTCCATCCTGCAGAGTGCAGACAGGGACCCAGCCTGCGGTGAGAGAGAGAGAGATTGGGGGGGTGGGGGGCGCACTGGCTGTTGCCTGCTAGCTGGAGACACTGCTGTTTGATTCAATATTAATGCAGTTTGAGTCGCAATGGGGGACTGAGTGACTGTTGCACAAAAGTAAGCATTTTGTGTTTGAGTGTGCGTGTGTGGAAATGAAAGATAGAGGAGGGGCAAATGCAGGGAAAGAATAGGTTGGAGAGAGAAGAACAGAAAAGAAGCAGGAGTAAGACAAAGTGTGTGTGTGTGTGTGTGTGTGTGTGCGTGCGTGCGTGCGTGCGTGCGTGCGTGCGTGCGTGTGTGTGCATGTGTGAGTGTGTGTAAGAACTAAAGAGAGGAGCTGAGATGAAGAGGGAGGGGCTGCGAGTGAAGGAGAAAGCGAGATATTGACCGACTTTGCTGTAGGAATTGGGGGGTTCTCTGTAGGGACTGAGGTCAGAATCCCCCCCCCCCAGCAGGTCTACAGTCTGCTACTTCAAACAGAGCCCACTGGAGCCCACTCTATTGAGCTCTGAGAGGGTATTTATAACCCCCCCCCCCCCCACACACACACACACACACACCCCCACCCCTCCCAAACACAAACACTGGAGAGGTGCTTGCACTGGCTGCTATGAGCCCCTTCCCATACACAGAGCAATTTTCAAAAGAAAACACACTGAGTGTACTCTTCTACGTTTGGGAGGGTGTCCGAGGGGGTGATGGGGTTGCGTGCAGCAAACGCAGAAATTAATAGTTAATGGAATGTGGGTAAGTGTGTTGTAACTCAAAGTATTTGTAGGAGACGGGTGGAAAGCAACAGACAGGTGGAAGGTAAAAGGGAGAAATGGCGCCCAGAGATGGTGTAGGAGGAGTGTGTGTATGTGTGTGTGAGGTTAAGGCACCACCTCTGCAGCCACATGTTCCCCTGCTGACTGAGGATCGAATCCTGCCAGAACGCACTGTGTGTCCCTCTCAGCTTCCCTACTGTCTCAATAAAACGGGAGCAAATTGGAGAGAGAAAGCGAGCGGGAAAGATGCCATCCCTATGGGGTCTCCACCTGCTGCCGCTGGTATTGTCTGATACTTTCATACTCGCCTTCAGTAATGTCTCACTCTCACGCTGTGTGTGTGTGTGTCTTGATGCATTTAAGGACAGATTTCTTTTTTTATATTCTCCTTGTGTGTGTGTGTGTGTGTGTGTGTGTGTGTGTGTGTGTGTGTGTGTGTGTGTGTGTGTGTGTGTGTGTGTGTGTGTGTGTGGAGGCTGTGATTATGCTGAAGTGGCTGGAGCCAAGCAGTGGCGCTGTGTGTCTAATTACAGTGGAGCAGAGCCCATTGATCAGCCATTGCAGTCCAATCTGTTTACTACAGATGTCTAACCTGCACACTTGCGCATCCATCATATTCATATTTCACATCAACACTGCTGCTATATATATCACGCAAACATGCTAATATGCCACATACAAATTTGTCCATGCTTGTACGAACAGCGAGCGTATCATCATGTATAATACTTTGATTTATTAAAGGTTTAAGAGTAGTAATGATGGTGGGAAAAGGGAGGAGGAGGATGCCATTTCTTTAGTGTCTGAAATTATTCACAGTAAGAAAAAAGTAGGACACTAAAGAATCAGAAAGACTACAACAAGAAGGCATATTCTTACTAAGATTACATCATCATGTATTTATTGTATTTCTCTTTCTTGAAGATACTCTAAAAATGCCAAAGTAAATCCCACCTGGTAGTTCCAGGGATAAATAATGACAGGCTAGCTTATATCCCGGATTTCTTTGTCTCCAAAACCGATAAAAGTTAATATTTAAGATGTTTTCTTTTTCCCAATAAATGGAGCTACTTACTTCATTCTAATGTATATGAACAGTTCATCATTTGTGTCTTCCTTTATAAAGAAACTCTGCTGAGAATTACTCTTCAGTCACGTCAGAGTTTGAACATAAAGCTTAAGTGCTCAAACATTTCCAGGTGTGATGAAATCTCTATTTATTCTATACTCGACAACTTGTACTGGATCATCACGGCCATCGGGGAGAAGCGTACAGCCCATCAGAGACATGCCAGACAGTATGGATTAAACGTGTGTGCAAGAGGATTCGTTTCCCAGCAGGACAATGAGCCTAACATGTATCTAAGCTCCACCAGGCTTGTTTGAAGTCCGAGGAGGAGCAGCAGAGCAGTGCTGACATGTGTGACATGTCTGCTCCTATTCGAAACACAGAACCTCTGGAATGGTCGTGAAGAGTGCTGAGTTAATCATTTTTTTCTATAAATAACATTCAGCTTCATTTAAAATAGTTTTTTCAAGCTGCATTTTTAAATACACTTCCCAAGATACCTGTGTTTATTAATGTAGCTCCTCGTTACACATGAGCATGGACTGCATCTCATACAAGAATATTTTTATTATGGATCTTGCTGCTTTTAGAACAGCTTCTTCTATTTTTATCAATATAGATTGATTACTGTCTTTAGGATAATAATAATAATAATAATAATAATAATAATGATGATATTTAATATATATTACAACACTCAGTTCTCCATTTATCTTATGCAGCTTCCAGTTGGTCTGAGCAGCTTTACTTCCTCCTACTGTCTAACTTTATTCTTCTGTGGTTTGTCCATGTGGTTTGCACAGATATGCATGGATAAACACGGAAACACACACAACCTCTCGTGATATATCTTAAATGCAAAACTGTGTGCAGTTACCAAGTTTTATTAGTAGCTTTTTTTTTTATTTTCACCTGCAGCCTCCACACCTCACACTGTGCATTCACATGCATTAATATGTGTCACAAAAATAGGACCCCTGTAAAAATCCCATCCAGCCAAATACAACATCTTTAATGTTTTAAACGCTTTCAAAAATGTTTTCTCATTTATTTGTATTACGATTTGCATCATATCTCAAAGAGTTCCTAATGGTTAAATGTTCTCTCCAATGCCTAAAAAGTAAGAAACACACATCCAAACGTTTTCGCCGTGAGTGCACCTGTGCGTGGGGAAGATGCAGAGTCAGCAGGACGAGTGTTTCTCTCTTAATGTGCCTCCACAGCAAGCTGACATAGTCCCGGGCTCTCTACACATCTTCTCCACCGGATAGTCACGTTCTGCCACCTCATCGACCGCTTGCTTTGTTCCGTTTCGGTCGGTAGGTGTCGCTCTCGTCGTGGCCCGGCTGCACGGGGCGCCATAGTGCGCTGCCTTTGCTACAGGCGCTGGATTTAGTAATCGATATCGATCGATCGGTGAGGAAGGGGGCCCTGATTACTGAACCAAGCTCGGCGTAGAAAAGAAAAAAAAATCGATCATTGCAGCTTTTAGAGCTACAGTAGGCACCGAGCAGAGAGACGGACATAAACTCATGCACAAAGAGCAGCCGGACAGGAGCAGAAATCCTGATTTGGCGCTGGGTGTTTTCCGAGGTGCGCGTGATGCTGATAAAAAAGAGAAATGAGATTTCTATTTCTCGCTTTGGAGCTGAGAGCAGGAGCTGACCTACTTTGGAAGAATCCCTCAAGCTCCTCGCTAACATAGAAAGATTGATTCTCACAGCCACGTTTGTCCCGCGTGCCGCTATTTTACACACATACATCATATACAGGCTACACAGGTGTAATATCATTGTCCATGAATATGCGCGCGCAGTGGAAGTCCAGTTAATCCTCATGAATGTCAACGAATGTCCCCGCAGACTGGCCCGTGCCTCCAGACATCTGGAATTCTTTAATAATGCCTTTATGCGCGGATGAAAACGGTATAAGTTAGACCCATTTCTTTTCCACTGATGACATTAATATTCTTTGCTTCACGACAAACCAAGCGAGGTTAAGAGAAAGGCCCTGGGTGTTCAATATCGATCGATAGATTCGTGAATAATTCGTGTGTGAAATTCACTTCGTCCAATTAATTATGCCTCGGAGGGGGGAGTGGGCCTGGAGAGGAGATTCATGAAGGGGGCTGGAGACGGGAGAGCGCACTGGGCAGGAAGCGGAGTGATGATCCAGCTTTCTGTGCTCCTGAAACCCGAGCAGGAAAAGGAGTAAATTATCATCACCCGCTTCAGCTGCGATTTCTGCGCCCGGCTGAATATTCACAGCTGTCTTCACGAGGCCTCCTCGATCCCTGCAGATGTGAGCTCATCTGGAGCATTAATCATTTATCGATCATTGCTGCCCTTCCTGCTCATAATGAGAAAGTCAAACCGCCTAATATTGTGCCTGTATGAAACCACGATTACACATCTGCATAAAGAAACAGTCCTGCTTGTTTTCTAAACTTCTCTGGTTGGCCCTATTTGTGATCCCTGGAAAGGAGACGAGGTCAACAGCATATGGTGATTTAATTAATTTACCAATAAACATGTTTACGGGTTACGGTTGGGTGCCTTTATATGTATGCACGCACACACACACACACACACACACACACGCACACACAGTGCCTCCCCTTTATTGTTGGAATGCAGTGCTGTCCTCACTAATAATCTATGCAGGCTGCTTGTAGCTCTACTCTTCTTCACATGGAGCATGCGTGATTGGGCAGTTTGGCGTTAAAGCTTCGGCCTGTTTATTAAATGACGTATCTGCTGTTTTGCATGGGCTATTGCTCTAAAGATTGATAGCAGTGTGCATATATATCCACACGGCCCTCTCTGCAGACTGTGGCATTCGGTTGCAGGGAAGTGCCAAGCTCTCACTCTCTCTCTCTCTTTCTCTCTCGCCAGGCCAAAACACTTCCTGCTCAATACTCCTTAATGTAATGAGTGAGAATTGGTGTTAATATACTGATAAAGCGGCACAATTTGTTTGTTTGCCTTCTCCTGCGACTCAGCTGCGAGGCATTTCTGTTCCAGCCCTTCAATAACACTCAACCTGAACTCAGTTACACCTTCGCCCACATCCCACCTTCAAGTCCGCGAGACTCTCTGCTGCCTGAAACGTTTGGAGCTAGCCTTTACCTTTAGATTTGCTGTATTAGCTCTCACAACACTCTCATGCATGCACTGGAATTTGGATTTTCATGTTAATTAGAGATTTTTTTTAAAGACATTTTTTAAGATCCGTGTCAGCCTGAGATGCTCGAAAAGCTCGTTCGGTGCTGTTTTCATCCCAGCTCGTTATTAGTGAACCCAAGAAACTGCGCAGCGCTAAGAACATTCAATAATGAGCCGAGGCTGATGGCTGTGATCATCACGCTCCTTATGAGGTTTTGGATAATTAAAAGCACTCAGCCATTTAAGCGCTGGACCGAGAGCACGGAGCTGAAATTTACCCCGCATTACTTTTTTTTTTTTGTTTAATAGCAGCCCTGTTCTGCACGCGCCATTTATTGTTATGAGTGGGTCCATTGTTAGAGTGATAATCTTATCTGTGATTATCATTGATTTCAGTGATAATTGCTTGAGTTATGTGTGATAGCTGTAATCATGATTCTTTTTTTTTATTATTACTGTGAATGTACAGACAGGTGGCCATACGGATGCTTTCCCACAAACAACAGGTGGGAGTCTATTTTTTTTTTTTCTTTAAAAAAATAATATTTTTGGAGATTTTTCGGTTAAATTTTGCTTTTACTAAATTATGTTAAATGAGCTTTCATATTTATGTTAAATCTTGTTAAATAGTCGAAATGATAAAATATTTAATTTCTTTCTTTTTTATATAATTTTACCCCAGCAGCAAATTATTCTCATAAAACGAATCAGCATTTAATTAATTAAATAACCATGTCGTTTAATATTAATCCATCACGATCATTTACTGTATAAATCAGATGTGGGGTGAAAATTTACCGACTTTGTTTTCTGTTCAAATCCCACACCATTGTTTTCAACTTTTAAATCTCGCGGGACTAGCAGGATCTGCGGACTTTAATTACCTTATTTTTATATTTGCACTCCTGAGTGGATGTGTGCACATTTGTGCGCCATTTGAGGGTTTCATATACTTGATTTCTCAGAAAAAAATATCTTCAAATGTCAGCTGGCCGCCGAGCTGTCACTTCTCTGCTAATTTTTTATTTGTCGCAGGAGAATCATCACACTGATCTGCAGTCAGATGATACTGTTTACTCTCCACGGGGACGCAGACAGGTTTTCAATATGCAGGATTTTCCAGATTCAGTTCGATACCGTCCTCACTCAATCATGCGAAGAGAGAGTCAACACAAATATTTCCAGCCCTTATTTCCCAGCCCGTTATTGCACCCATGTAATTGCATTTATCTGATTTATTCTCTCCAATGCAAGACAAAGGATATTAAAATGGAGAAAATATATTATATAATAAAATAAGGCGATGTGTCTTTATTCTGTTACAAAACGCACATGCACATTTTGAATGTCATGTTTAATTTTATATTATGTAGTCCTTTTAACACTGATGTATCGCTTGAGTTTTATTTTAAAAAGTGTGGAAATTATATTTAGGTTTTTATTTTTGTACAGTAAGATATAAAACATATTTTATTTAACTGGTTTTCTATTTTTGTGTGCAAAGTTTTTGATCAGCAAACAGCAGTGATACCGTTCAATAATAATACCAGTAGCAGTAATAAAATTATAGTAATAATATTAATAAAAATAATAATAATAATGATAATAATAATTTTGTTTTGATACATAAGGATATTCTATAATAATCTCTCACACACGCCTTAAAGTCAGAAATCCTGAAGAACGGAAATGCATCGTCAGCGCATTCACGTCCCTCACCAAAGCAACAAATTAACCAAATTATTAATTTTAGCTTAAACCCGAAGGCAGTTCGTTATATTTAATAACATGTAACACAAAGGCTGCAAAGGCTGACATCGATTCATTCATCAATTGATTTCACAGTCGTTTTGTTCCTTTGTTGATCTGTGTGGGGTTGCCCAACCGGAGTTTCGGGTTGCATCTGTGGGTACGATAAGCGGTGTTCCTGTGTGTGTGTGTGTGTGTGTGTGTGTGTGTGTGTGTGTGTGTGTGTGTGTGTGTGTTGCGGTTTGGTTGTGATCGACCCCAGGAAGACTTAAGGCTCCATACATACGAACCATCTGCAGGCTTCTTTCTTTCTTCCCAGATATGATTTTTACCTATTTTTTTATTTTATTTTTATTTTTTTACATCCAAAACATTGTTTACAAACTGTTTTACAGTGTTAGCTAAATGTCAGTTAAATCATTTAATCTTCTTTTGTGTCTGTCAAATATTTCCCCCCCTTGGCGAGAGAAACAAATTTACAAAAGATGAATATTTCTTATTTGAGTTTTTCACTCAAATTCATAATTTCTTTTTCTACCTTATGGATCTCCTTTAATGCGATGCTACATTACTTATTCATTTTATTATTTATATTTAAAGTCTTACAATGATCAAATGGATATCCGCCCTTTTCGTCTTTAATTGCGCGGACAGTGTCCTCGCCTTCTGTTCTTATCCTGCGCATTAAACGAGCCATTATCGGGCCTTTAATAACCGATGGCCTGTCAGAGCGCCAGATAAGAGGGGAGTGTGCGGAATCGCTGCTGCTTCGACGCCACTGGACACTGATTTATAACCAGCGGTGGTTTTGGTTACTCAAATCCCCAGTCACCCCTAAAAAAGTAATCTGTTACTTATTTCCTGAAGTATCAGAGACATTTGGAAAATAGCACAGCCAATCACTGCTTGGAATAAATCAGGGCTGATGACGAACTTGAACAGATCACGATAAAATTAACAGTTTGGAGCGACTGAAAGACGCCTGGAAAAAATGTGGGCACTGTGCACGCGCACAGGAGCTACCAGAGCGTGTGTTTTTTTCGGGGGCACCCCGGCGTTACATAACTCCGGTCAACATTTTAATTGCTCACCAGCTGCTCTTTGGAGTCCTCACTAACTGATGCTCTTATGCAAACCACCACAGTCTGCAGACAAAGGCCCACGGTGTCATTATAAAAGGTGTTGTTACAATAACACCTGTTATAACGACATTATAAGGGCGATATTGTCCGTTATCAGGCCTCAGCTCCACTGACGATTAGCTCATTTCACATTTAAAATCCTTTTGTGCACCTATTGAACTCCAAAGCGCGTGCACGAACAGCGAGATTAAATTAGGATTATCTTTGCTTTGGACCTTTTGTGTTTTTACTTGGAAAGAAGGGGACGCGCGCGGTGCCATTAACCCTTTGATGCGATCCGCGTGCATGCCGTTGACTCTGCCAGCAATTTGATTTAAAGGTCATTCTCTCCTATCGATCCGGTTTGGAGAGGGGGCGACTGAGCAGCGTAGGAATTGATCATCTAAAATAGAAGAGACGGTATTGGAGACTGTACGGAGCGCTGCTGCATTTATAATTGCTAACCACTCACCCCGTGTGAATTGGAACGTGCGCGCGCTG